>NC_037676.1:20031343-20313538 GCF_003255815.1 Theropithecus gelada
GGGAGGGAGGGAGGGAGGGAGGGAGGGAGGGAGGGAGGAGAAGAACAGGGAATAGAAGGAAGAAGATACAGAGAAGAAAGAGAAAATGCTGGATGGGAACGGCCCAATGCAGTGAAAAGGGAGGCCTAAGTGACAGACAGAGCACCTTCAGAGCCCACCCCTCTCTCCCCTTCAAATCCTATGGAGCCTTCAAAGGCCCTGTCTGAGCTAGCCTCCTCCTCCAAGAAGCCCTCCCTGACCACCAGGCCACAAAGGTCTCTTTTTCTCCTTTGGACTCCTGGAGAATATAGGGTCTATGACATGCCATCAGCTCTGAGTCAACTACTTTTCTTTTACTCTAGGTATTTTACATATAAATGTCACTTCTCCCCTTCTAATTCATACATAACTTGCTATTCCTATCATTCCTATAGTACCTTGCTGAGGGAGGGTATATAGAGGGTCGTATAAATATTTCTAGTTGTCTGAATGAGTAAATAGGGAAAAAATAAGTGGGCCTTGTACAGGAAAGAAATACAAGTGATCTTTAATTCCCTCCGAAGCATGCCTGCAATTGGGTGTCACCTGCCCGGATTCACAAAGAAGAGATGAGATGTACCAGGTGTGGGGTTCTGGAAACTTGGGATCCAGCCAAGCTCCTCCACTTCCCCAGCTGGGTGACTTTGGTCAGGCCATGTCCTCCCCTTCCCTGAGATATCAATTCTCTGCCCTGTGAAATATCAGAAGTGACTCCATCCTCACTTCTCTCTGTGTGGCCTGTGGACTGGCAGCATCATCCAGGTGGGTGCTCTTTAGAAATGACAACCATAAGCTCCACCCCACACCTGCCAGTCAGGAGCTGCACATGGCCCCCAAGTGGCTCATAGGTTCCTCGTAGCTTGAGGAGCACTGAGTTCTCTGATGGCTCTGCACGCACCATTTTCCAGCCTCTTCTTGTCCCATCCTCAAGGACAGGCACAAGAGCCCCCAGAGACCCTGCGGGGACTCATGAGTTGCCTGGAGTTCCCAGACCTTGCAGGGCAGTAGATCCGTTATCTGAGCCTTTCTCCTGCCTCTCCTGATGGGGTGAGGCTGCTACTCACAGGAAGTTTTCAGGATGAGAAAAGAGAAATTATCGCCTTCTACCATGAAGAAAGCCATTACCAAAGCGTTCAGCTAAAAAGGAAGAGTTCACCAGCGCACAAACCCCGATAAGCATCTCCTCGCTTCTCAGACTTTTTCCACTCCTTACACACAACTCTTAATCTAGGAAAGTGACTCAGCTTTCAAGTGTGTTTAATCATCTCCCTGGGACCTTGTTGGGGATTGCATGGGTGGAATGCCTTCGAAGGATTCAACGTTCAGAGCCACCGGACTTCAAAGTTTTCTCGAGCCCTGCTGGGTACCAGGGGGAGTTGGAGCAGGGCCTGATGTGATGGCTGAGTCGTTAGTGACAGGAGAAACTCAGGCAGCCAAACTCCTCACCAGTTGCCTTGTTGAAAGCCCCCAGGGAGAAAATCGTAATAAAGCCTTCATCACCGCTAGGTCAGCACCTTCGTGTTATGAGATGTCCCCAGATAACTGAAGTTCACCTTTGTAGATCCCAAATTCATTTTATTTTCACTGTTTAGAGTGGACCTTTTCCTAAATAGGATGACACTGTTTTCTGAAACTGAATATAAAGTGCAAATTAATTTTGAGGGAGTTGTTCATGCACATCACCACGATGGAAGCCCTGTGAGGACAGGAACTTTTGCCTCTGTTCCCTGCTGTGTTTCCAGCGCCTAGAACAATGGGCCTGCAAGAGGCTCACTCGACCTAAAGGAAGCACTTTGCTATGCCAGGCACGTCCAGCTCTGGAGATATGGGGAGGAGCAGATGAAATTTCTCTCCTCCCAAGCAGAGCTCAAGGGCCAGACAGGGAATGCCGGAATGTCAGGTTCCAGCCACTGATAAGCGTGAGTCCTGCTGACTTTGCAACCCAGGAGGTACCTACTCTAGGGAGGCTGTTTTTGTTTTCATTTTTAAGAGATAGGCTCTTGCTCTGTCACCCAGGCTGGAGTTTAGTGATGTGAACGTAGCTCATTGCAGCTTCTACCTCCTAGACCAAAGCCACCCTCCTTCCCCAGCCTCCTGAGTGGCTGGGACTACGGTCGCATGCAACCATGCCTGGCTAATTTTATTCAGTTTTTGTAGAGATGGGGTCTCACTATGTTGCCCAGGCTGGTCTTGAACTCCTGGCCTGAAGCAATCCTCCTGCCTTGGCCTCCCAAAGTGCTAGAATTACAGGCATGAGCCACTGCACCCAGTCTGGAGGTTTTTAAGCCATGGTGTCAGTGTTTTTAAAACTACCTTTCCTTGGCTGGGCGCAGTGGCTCACGCCTGTAATCCCAGCACTTCGGGAGGCTGAGGAGGGCGGATCACAGGGTCATGAGATCGAGACCATCTTGGCTAACATGGTGAAACCCCATCTGTACTAAAAATACAAAAAACAAAATTAGCCAGGCGTGGTGGCAGGCACCTGTAGTCCCAGCTACTCGGGAGACTGAGGCAAGAGAATGGCGTGAACTCCAGAGGCGGAGCTTGCAGTGAGCCAAGATTGCACCACCGCACTCCAGCCTGGGCAACAGAGCGAGACTCCGTCTCAAAAAAAAAAAGGAAAAAGAACTACCTTTCCTTTCTTTCTGTTAGGTGGTCAGTTGTCACTTAAACTTGCATGGAAAGTAAACAGGAGGCAAAGTTAGAATTCTCAAGAAGAGAATGTGCGTGTGTCACAGATGCCCCCGGCTACAGTCTTTGCCATGGAAGTCAGCACCTCCTACTCCCCCAGTGCCTTGCCAGCCTCTTCCCATCTCAGGCTGTCACTCCAATTGGAGGGCGTCATCCTGAGAAGCATTTCATAACCTTGATCCAGCAGAAGCACCACATTTCCAGAGTCAGGAAGCTGAGCTCCAGAGATGAGCTGATTTCCCAAGGTCAAGCAGTTAAAGTAGCCAAGAAGACCGGGTCTTCTGATGCTCAGTGCTGGGCTCTCTGCTCCTATCAGCTGTGGGCCTCCTTCTCATGTTCTATCACACACACACTTCTGATTTCCTACTAGCTGGAAGAAAAAATATAAACAGATAAATGAGCTTGTTAAAACTATTTCTAGAGTGAAAATACATAGGCACTCTTCCTATTTGTCCAACATCATATGTCCTTAGGGAAAGGCAAATTAAAACAAGATACCGCTGCACATCTATTAGAATGGCTAAAATCCAAAACACTGACAACACCAAATGCTGGGGAGGATATAGAGCAACAGGAACTCTCACTCATTGCTAGTGGGGATGCAAAATGGCAAAGCCACTTTAGAAGACAGTTTGGCAGTTTTCTACAAAACTAAATATACTCTTACCATATGATCCAGCAATCACGCTCCCTGGTATTTACTCAATTGAGTTGAAAACTTAGGTCCACGCAAAAACCTGGACAGGAATGTTTATAACAGCTTTATTCATAATTGCCAAAACTTGGAAGCAACCAAGATGTCCTTCAGTAGGTGAGTGGATAAATAGACTGTGGTATATGCATACAATGCCATACTACTCAGCAATATAAAGAAATGAACTGTCAAGCCAGGAAAAGACATGGAGAAACCTTAAATATGCATTACTATGTGCAAAAAGTCAGTTTGAAAAGGCTACATACTGCATGAATCTGACTATATGACTTCCTGGCAAAAAAAAGACAAATTATAGAGACAGTAAAAAGATTAGTGGTTGCTGAGAGTTTGTCGGGAGGGGAGAAAGGGATGAATTGGTGGAGCACAGAGGATTTTTAGGACAATGAAATTATTCTGTATAACACTGGAATGGTGGATACAGGACATGCATTTTCCAAAACGTGTGCAATTATACAATGCAAAGACTGTTCCCATACTATAATATAAACCATGGACTTCAGTTAATAACAATGTATGGATATTGGCTCATCGACTTTAACAAATGTGCCACACCCATGCAGGATGTGAATAGGGGAAACTGAGTGAAGGGGAGAGGAAATACATGGGAACTCACTGGACTTTCTGATCAATTTGTCTTTAAACCTACAACTGCTCTAAAAAATTAAGACTCCTAATTTAAAAAAAAAAAAAAAAAAAAAAAAAAAACCTATTCCTAGAGTGAAAATACACAGGCATTGTTCTATATTGTTCTATTTGTAAAATGCATGAGCGTTCGTGTCTGAATCGGTGACATCTACTGGAGGAGCAGGGAGATTGGTCACGCTGTCTAACATCACACAACAGGTCAGGATCCCAGCCATAACTTGAACCAGCCTCTTAACTCTCACATTTGCAGAACTTACACTAAGCCACCTTGATACTGAATCAAGAACCCTCAACCTGAGTCCATTCAGACCAGAGTGATGCTTCCAAAGGGCATCTTAAGTGTCCCTCCCACCACACCAGTCAGTAGGAGAGACTCCCTCATTTCCCCAAGGAAGGTCCCTCAGGAACTTGTAATTGGCAGAAGTAACTCCTGATGCCTGATCTGGGTCTGTTCCTTCAGGGAGTCTCGCCCTTGCTCTCCTCACTTGATCCTTACTGGAACTTTAATAAATAACTATGGGTTGTTCCACATCGTAACCCAACCTGTAGAGGAGGACTGGGACCCAGACCTCCACGGCAGAAGCCGTCGCAGGCTGCGCTGCAGCCGCTGGGCTGAAGGATCGACAGCAGTCACGTGCAGGCACAAGCATGAAAGCCTCATCATCTCACTAAAGCCCTCTTTATTCACCCTGTATTTTTCCACACATTTCATTTCCCATCATGGCTGATTGCCTAAAGCATTCATGTGAAAATAGCAGATTTTTGCCTATGTTTGTTACTCCCCATCTCCTCCCAATAATGCAGTTTGTTGGATTCTCAGAAATGCCATAAACACTAGGCATGTCCGAGATGAAGAAACAAAAAGAAAAAGAAATAAAATAGCAGTGATACTATCATGGAAAGGGGCTAGGGCCGGGCATTGGCTGGGAGCACTGAAGTCAAAGGTATCATGATGGGCTAGAAGGTCCCTTGGCGATGACTGCATTTTATAAATCGGGAAACTGGGGCCCAGAGAGGTGAATTTCCCCAAGGTCTGTATGTTACGTGGAGGATGATGACTGGTGGATGTTCCTGATGGGATTTCTTTCTCATCAGGCCCAAAATGCATGAAGAAGAGCTCTGAGCAAGGTGTCGTGGAGTGGTAACAATAGCTCACTCATTTATTGTTTTCATTGGGATCTTTTTGTGTCCTCTCTTCTGGCTTTTACCCACAGAGTAAAACCTCATGGACCAGTCAGATGAGAGGTAGAATGTGAAGAAAAAGGAAACAGCATATCGTGAGCTTCATGCCCAGCCATGGTCTAGAAACATTACATGTGTTAATTCAAGTTCCTGCAATCATCACATAAAAATCTTTCTAGAAAGAACTCCAGAATCCCAAAGCAGGAGGCCTCAGGAAAGAGATATAATAGTAGACAATACTGACCGAGGGCTTATTATTTCTAGGCACTGGTTAGGCATTTATTTGTTCATTTAAATCTCACAGGGACCCACTTGAGAGACGAGAAAGCTGAGGCAGCAGAAGCACATAGGACCTTTCTTGACACCATGGTGGGGTTTCAAACCACCTTGATACTAAAGCAAGAACCCTCAACCTGAGGTCATTCAGGCCTGGGTGCTGCCTTCAAATGGCATCTTAAATGTCCCTTCATGGTTTCAGCAAAGCCCCTAGTTGGGCTTCATTCCAGAAGTCTTGCTCCGGGGCTAAGGTGCCATATGCCTCTCTCTCTCTAGAAATGTCCATTCACTTCCATCTGGGCAGTGGCACAGACCCCTGTCACTACCAGAACCCAGATGAGTTATTTTGAAAGGTTTTTTTATACCTCGTGCCATTTGATCCTCACCACACCCCTGCAAAGTGGGCAGAGTAAAGACAATGATCCCCATTTAACAAAGTAAAGAACCAAAGTTCAGAACAGTGAAATGGGGAGTCCCAGATCTCACAGCTGTTAAGTGGTCAAGCACAGGTGTGTGCCCCAGTGGCTTAACTTCATGGCTGTTTACACCATGCCACCATGTCCCCAGAGGCCACTGTGCCCAGGAGAACACCCTGAGTCTATTAGCAACCCTATGGAGATGCCGAGTGGAAAGGCGATGGAAGATGGGGAAGGGGTTTGTGACAAGCAGCGGCTCCCACCTCCGATTTCATTTTTATTTTCTCAGGGTTTGTTTGAAGAGGACATTTCTTGGTTGACCTCATTGGGGTTGGTTCTGGGGACACTTGGAAGAAGGAAGCCCAGTCATCCTCTCTCCAGGCCTCCCTTTCCTTTCTTTCTCCTCTCACCTTCTGCAGACATCCTCCTCTTTGCTTCCTTCACAGCCATACGGCTTTTAAACAACCCCTGTCAGCCCGATGTGTTGGTAATTGTGCAGTTTGGGTGACATTTAAATGCACAGTCCTGGAAGAAATCGCATGGATTTGGATACGCCAGAACACTAAATTTAACCAACCCAGAGGTCCCTGGGGGGAGTCGGGGAGGAGGAATGAGAAGAAAGAGTTCATCCTGGGAACCAGTTCTGCAAAACGCAGATGCTGGGCCACCCCTGGCCTGCCCTTCTCTGCTATCAGGACGTGGTAAATGGAGCTCCAATCAGCCCACATTCACCTCACACTATTGTCAGGTGGTTGCTCTGAAAGGCCCTAATCATTTCCCCTATTGTCTGGTTTAATACAAAGCAGTGCAAAGCTGCATCTCTCTCAGCAGAGGACCCTGAGGTATGTTGATATGTGTGTGTGCAGACATGTGAATTCACACACACCACCCCCACACATACACACACTCACACAGGTTAAGAGGGGATGTGGCAAAGGGAGGGACACAGAACACAACCACCCCATCCCATCTCTAATCTTCCCTCTAGAATGTGAGTAGTGAGGAAGATGCTTTGACTGCCAACGCCTCCAGCTCCCCAAATGGGCAACTACCCCGAGACCCCACATTGAGAACAGATGACCCGTGTACCTCGTGCCAATTCAGGGAACATGTGTGGCTTAAGCATGTTAGAATTCAGAATCACCAGGATTTTCCTCCTTGCCTCAGTTTCTCTTTTTGGCCATCAGATATTTAGCAATGACACAGTAACTCAGGTTCACTTCTCTCCTCCGTTCAAGGGTCTCTTGGAAATCAAGCAGAACCCTTTGAAGAAACAGAAAGGTTAGACCTGCCCATAAGATTTGGGAAAGTAAATAAATGATCTACAAAAATGTCCTTTTCTTGTGGAAAAGGAAAAGCCCTTATAAAATGTCACACCCTGGGCGATGTTATTGCTCAATAAGATGCAACGCAGGGGCCAGATGTAGCAGAGGGAAACAAATTATTGTCTTAACAGCTGGAACCAGGATTGCCTCTCAGAGAAGGAACCGTCTTTGCTTAGAAAAATACTTCCTGAAAGACGCGGTGTGATAGATGGATTGTAGTAGCAGCCCTGGTGTTTCACGGCTGTTGCATCCATGCCCTTGGGTAGTGCCTCCCACACTGACTCTGGGTTGAGCCATGCGACTTGCCCATGTGAAGGGGATGATGGCAAACTTGATGCAAACAGAGGCCTGAAAAAGACACTTGCATGTTTCTGCTGTCTTCAATCCTGCACCACACAGAACATAACTGGAGAGGTACTGGAGAGCCCTGGCCAGGGCTGGTACCCTTCTGGAGAGATACAGGAGACCCATGGCAGGGGCTGGGTCCTGCCACTCAAGGCCATCCAGACCAGCTGCAGGGTAAACACACCTGACAGCAATAACCTCAGAATACCCTTAGAATGACCCTGTATACATGTTTCGGGCTAGGGAATCCACATTTGGCCAACCTGGAGATGCATTCCTTGTCTATGAGGAATATTGACCAAGCCCCTGGCCCTTCCTGTGGAACACGGACCAGACAGGGGATTGAGGCCCCGATTTTTGGGTTAAATGAAGGCTGTTAGGTAGAGGTCATTAGGAGAAGGGTGTTAAGTGAAAATGCTACACAAACTGCATGCTGTTTGCAAGAGCTTGTCATTTTCCTATGCAGTCTACCACCAGGGAGCCATGTGGTTTTCCTGCCCCACCTGCCACTGCTCAGCCATGCAATCACCTTGTCCAGCCCACCGCCACTGGGTTCTCTTCCCTGTATGTAAGCCCCTAATGAAACCCCAAGTCTCCTCACACCTGTAATCCCAGCAGTTTGGGAGGCCAAGCCGGGCAGATCCCTTGAGGTCAGGAGTTCAAGACCAGCCTGGCCAACATGGTGAAACCCCATCTTTACAAAAAATATTAAAATTGGCTGGGCATGGTGGTGCATGACTGTAATGCCAGCTACTTGAGAGACTGAGGCACTTGAACCCAGAAGGCAAAAGTTGCAGTGAGCTGAGATCATGCCACTGCACTCCAGCCTGGGTGACAGAGCAAGACTCTGGAAAAAAAAAAAAAAAAACATGTCTCATCTTGTTGCTGGCTCCGGGTCTCTTCTTCATCCTCTAGAGCCTGGTGCCTTTCCTATTGAGGTTAATAGAGGATCAGCACAATACCAGGCACCCCCACAACCATCCACCAGTTGACAACCTGAGCAGAAACAAGCCCAGCCAAGATCAGCTGAGTCCAGCTACAATCAGCAGGCCCATCCCACTGAAGTACAGACTCACCCAAAATAATAAATGACTATTGCTTAAGACACAGAATTTTGGCATGATTTGTTACATGGCAACAGTCAGTTAACACACATGACCTGGGAGGGCACTGGCTAATAGCAATCAGGGAAACCAAAGGGGTCACTAAGCTGCAAGGAACAAGAGTTACGAATAGAAGAGGAGAAAGTAGAGAGGGAAAGAAGAGGGGAAGGTCAAGAGCAATGGCAGAAGGAAGAAGCATTCACAATCGCTCATATGCAATGCTAATTGTTTGTGTTACTTAATATATCTATCCTTTATTCAGTGAAGTCTGCCTCATACATAAAGGCCTTGTGGGTATGAGTGAAGGAGTGTGTTTATAAATCATAGAAGGAGGATGAGTTCCACGTCTGAGTCAATGCAGAATGCAACAGAGACATTGAGAGGATCTGCAACTAATTTGGTGGCAGTACAAGCTCAGAAGCAAAAGGGTTCATGAAGATGTAAGTCCTTCTGGAGCTTATAGAGGAAAGCACTGGGCTCTCCCCAAAACATGGAACTGCATGTCATGGAGTTCACGCCAACCTCCCTGAGACCTTAAAGGCTGGATGCTCCAGCTGACACTCAGGCCATGTGCCCAATGCACACTCCTAGGACTCCTTTTTTTGTGAGCTCCATGCTAGGTAGGATGAGATTTAGGAAATACCAGGCCTGTGTTCTCACTTATCCTAGCTCATCCTCCCAATGAGTTCAAAAAGCCAGCCACATTTATGAAGCATACACACTCACACACTCAGTACACACATGCCTTTCCTAAGCTTTCTGGAAGTCTCCCAAACAAAAGGAAATTTATCATAAAACTAGTGAAACGTACGCTTCAGAGATCTTCACTACCCTTTCCAACAGCAGACTCCAATTTCATATGCACAATGTATTTTTTTTTCCTTCAAAGATCATGCAGGTTTCAAGTTCCATAAGGCCTGGATCCACCCCTACTCTAAAAGATCCAGTCAAACATCTGGCTCCCAAACCAAATTATTTTCACTTGGAACCACATGGCGGCACCGAGGGCTCGGCTTGGGAGAGGCACCCCGCCCTGCCCACCCATCAGGAGCAGGGCACACCCTACCCCATACCCCACACATCCGCCAACATGTGAAGTCATCCTCCATTTCCATCCACAATTAAGACTTCTTAACCATCCCCATCCACAGGTAGGTGGAAGCAGATGGGGTTCTAGAACATTCAAAGATGCCGGAAAACCATGGGTCACATTTCCTTTCCCTTTCCCTTCCTTTCCTACCCTCCTGTCTCCTTTCTTTTTACTACCCAATACCTTCTCCCAGGACTATCTCATTCACTCACATGGCTTCAAGCACATCCACCCAAAGACACCTAAATCTCAATACATCCACAACTGAGGCATTTCTGCAAATACCTAAACATGCCCCTGAATTCCCTCTCCCAGAGAACACACAAGTCAGCACCAGGCACCCCGTCCACAGGCCTGGAGTGATACACTTCTCCCTCCCTCCCCTGTCCCCACGTTCTACCAGTGACAAAGCTTTTCCATTTTCTGTTCAAAGCAGCCTGCAGCCCGTTCCCTCCAGTCCACGCTGTGAGCACCCCTGTTCAGGCCTCCATTGCGTCTCCCCTGGGCCATTGTCCCTTGATAGGTCCCCCCGACTCCAGTGTCACCCTCTCCCTCAATCATCCTCCACACTGAGCCAGGGGGCTTGCCCTGAAATGAAATGTTACCCCATCCCACTGAAAGTAAAATTATTCAGCAGTCCTCCACCAACTACCAATATCCAAGTTCCTTTACTTAACATCAGAGGTCTTTCATGACCCACACCACCATGACCACACCACCACCCACTACCAGATGCTGGTATCTACAGCCTCTCATATCCTCCCTCACATCCCCCTCTGGCTACCTGGCCTCCAAGCTATCTTGCCATTTCCTGTATCCTCAATACCTCCTCCTCATGAGAGGCCCTGTGCCCCACCTCTATTTCCATTTCATCCATCGAGCAAACGCTTGCCCATCCTTCAAGGCCCAACTCAAGCTCATGCCCCTCTATGCAGTCTTCTCTGATGTTCATCCGCACCACCCTTCCCCAAGTAGACTAATCACTCCCTCCTTTGGGCTCTAGTTTTACCTAGTACCACTGTCATTATTGCCTCTGGTAGTCAATACAAGTTATGTAAATTACATGTCTCCTGGGGTCACCTGAGTCCCTTTAAAATTGGCTTGGACCCCAGTTTGCAGCCAGTGGAAATCTCAAGCCCACTTTTGGATTTTTATGACTTCCTGGGAAGCTGCATTCTCCTAGTCACCAATGATTCTGGGCTTTTTACCTTTATTGTCCTAAATGAATGACTGCATGTAAATAAATAAATATTCACACAAAGCACCGATGAGTATTGTAGATTATTCCTTAAACATCTTTCAGTTATCCACACTTGGAACATTTTATTACAGCATCACTCCCAGAATCTTCAACTCAAAGATTAACATTCATTCACTGGCTTCCATTTATACCCCCTCCCCACCTTCTCCCTTTTCTTGTTCCCATCCCCCACACACCCACCAAGATTTCCACCAAGAGCCCCAAATTCTTCACCTCTCATTGTGCAGATCACTTCCTCATCCTAAGTCTGACAGCCAAACTCACTGCAGAATCACATCAATACAAAAAAACCACCAAGGGTCATCACTTCCTCAGACCAAAGTGATGGCTGTACAAATAAAAAAAATAATTTCCTCTCACATTGTCCATCTCCCCCATAGACTCTGCCCTCCTGAGAGCAGAGTGAGATCTTATTCACCTTTCTATCCTCCCTGCCTAGCACAGTGGCTGGCATGTAAAATGCATGCAAAAAATATTTGTTGAATTAATCAATGAATGAATTCACACATGACTCCACATTCTGGCCCACCCCTTACACTCTGGTTGCCTGAACCAAAGCAAAATGGTCTAAGCAGAGAGCAGAAGTCTGGGGAAAGATGGGTTTGAGATAGGAGGGAGTTCACGGAGAGGAGCACTTTTCCTCCCTTCATCTTCACAAACCACGATTCCCCCTCCTGAAAACCAGGCTCTTTCCCATCAAATGATCACCTCAGCCACCTTCAGTGGTGGTTCAGCATATTTCTGCGTGAAATAAATGTTATTTTCTGGTGCACCCAGGTTTCATTACTCTTCCTGTCAGGGAAAATCAAAGCAAGAGGAGAGAGGCACCGGGCAGAAAGTGGCTTCTTGCTTACGCCAGGAGGAAAAGGATAATGTTGCCCATGGAAAGAGAGGGCAGAAGACAGAGAGAGAGGGAAAACTAACTTCCTCATTTAATCAAGTCGAAACACGGATTATATGAGGTTGAAAAACAGTTACCTTGTTCTCACACCAGTCTCTTGCTCTGTCTGGGGCTATAAAACCCTTTGCGATTTTATCTTTTCATAAACTTTTATTGAATCTGATGTTCAAGGGGCCATGGAGGATCATCCAATTAAACTCCCCCCTCTAATCCTACTCTTAAACTCCAGCACTAAACTGATGGGAGATTAAAAGCTAATAAAGATGACAAATGAGAGGTGATCAGCAGGTTGATAAGGGAAATAGAGTCGGGCGGGGATTTGCCAGAGGGGAGTGAGGCCCGAATCTGCAAAATACAGGGGTGGCGGAGCTTTCCTGGTGGCAAATTCAAAGAATTCTGAACAGATGCAATATGGATGCCCATGAAAAGGTCCTGCTCAGTGATGCTGCGATGTTGGGGTTAAGACAGGCTGCCCAGGGCAGAGTTATATAGCAGGAAGAGGGTTGGAAGTAGCACAGAATTACCAGGGTTGAAATAACAATACTGCTCATGCTAGCCATAAAGCCATGGGTGATGCTAACATACTCTTCATTGTACAAATATTGTCATAAGGATGGCCATAGAACTGTCCCACGTAGAGTGCCAACCACATGCCAGGCGCTATCATATGCACTTTGCATTCGCTCTCCTGAGGATAGAAGTCATGTGTGAGTGGAATGCTTGCCCATTACATACATTAGAAAACTAAGGTTCAGGCAGGCAAACCATTTTGCCAAGGCCCATCAGTAACTGGCAAAGCTAAGATCAGAATCCTGTATTTCCGAAAAAATAATCCCCACCTCTTGGGGTTGTATTAAGGACGTCTGAGAAAAGACAATGGTGCAGGCTTTGTAGTAGCCACTAAAAGTTTAGCTTGGTTTCCTAGACCCTATATTCCTCACCATCACCACTCCCAAAATGTAAGCTTTAATGATGAGGAAAGTGAGAGCAATTTTTTTTCAAACATCATGCCGTATAGTATATATCAATTCATTTAATCATTTTACAGGCATCTATGAAAACATTTCTTTGCCAGAGTCTTTCATAAATATGCATCAAACTAATCCTCACATCAGCCCTGAGAAATAGGAATTATTTCTTCATTTTAATTAATGAGTAAACAGAGGCTTAGAGAATCTAAATGATTCTCCTAGGATTGCAAAGCTAATAAGTGACAGGGATGAAATTCAGACCCAGTTGTGCCCTGATCCCAAAGTCCTAATTCTTTCCACGACACCTGCCTCAGTGGTATCTGGTCCAGCAATGGGGATGAGACAGAGATATCATCAAATAACAAAATACAGCTGTGTGGCCTGTACCCTGCAAGATACACACACAACCATCATCATTGCTCCAAAGGAAGGCATTTCAAAAAAGGCTTCATACGGAGGGAAGCATTGTTTTTGGGCTTCTGGAGGTGGTGAGTTACAGATGTTACAGGGAAGGGGGAAAAAGCAACATGAGTAGATGCTCAGAGAAGGAAGGAGGGGGCCTGTTGGAGAGTTTGGAGTACCCCAGTGTGGCTGCACTGTGTGGGTTTCAAGAAGGGAAGATTGGACATGTAAAGAGGTTCGGTGAAACCAGGAAGACCTTGACTGTTACAGTAAGAAGATTTGAGAAAGTGAGTTAAAAGCTCCATGTTGGCCAGGCATGGTGACTCACGCCTGTAATCCCAGCACTTTGGGAGGCCAAGGCAGATGGATCACCTAAGGTCAGGAATTTGAGACCAGCCTGGCCAACATGGTGAAGCTCCATCTCTACTAAAAACACAGGTGCGTGCCTGTAATCCCAGCTACTCGGGAGGCTGAGACAGGAGAATCTCTTGAACCTGGGAGGCAGAGGTTGCAGTGAGCCGAGATTACACCACTGCACTCCAGCCTGGGCGACAGAGTGAGACTCCGTCTCCGCAAAAAAAAAATTTTTAAAAGCTCCATGTCACACCACCGTTCCCTGCTTCTGGGGACATGAGTCTCCCAAGAAACTGTGGCTCAGGTGCCCTAGGAAACGAGCACAAGTGACAAGCCTCCTCATAGTGGGACAGAAAAGGCAAGTTTCTCCCCAGTGGAGTGAACCGAGCCGTGGCTGGAAATCAAGCAGTCAGGACGTCCACCCTCAGCCCCGCCCCTCGCAGCCCACTCACAGTGTCTGCAGCCTTGCACAGCTCGCCACTTGGGACGTGTCCTTCTGTTCTTGTGGAGGACAAGAAGGCTGAAGAGATGATTTCCTCTCGTGGGCAATCCTATCAGTGCTCAGGGAAGAATTCACTTTGGCTTAAACCACCAGGCACTTGCAGTCTTCCAAATTCTCAGGCCCGCATGCACTCGCACCTAAGGAAGGAAGGGAATCTAACTTTTTCTGAGCCCTGACTAGACACCAAGCCCCATCACCCATATGATCTCATTTTAACATCACAGATGCACCATGCAGCTTTGATTAACCTCATTTTTACAGACAAAAAAAAAAAAAAAATCCCTGAAGCTCAAGGACACACAGCTAGTTCAAAGTCTCATTTGTCTGACTCCAAAAGCATGAATTGTTTTCACTACATCAATGCTTCTCAGTCCTGGCTGGTTATTAGAATAATACGGGAAAGTCCCACCCCAGGCAAATTGCTGGCAGTGCAGTGCAGGCCCTGGTAAGCTATAGAAGCCCCTCGGGTGATTCTATTTGCAGCCAAGGTTGGGAACCTCTGTGCTAATGTTTGCTTCTCTCTAAGACAACAGCCCTTGAGTCTCATCAACCACAACCCCCATCCCTAGCCTCAGCCCCACCCACCAAGTAAACCCAGTCCAAGTCACCAACTCTTTTTACAAGTTAATATTCATTTCATCACATTTAATTAACACAGGGAGACTGGAGCTGTCTCAGCTTCGCACCCAGCTAGCAGGAGTCCACGCCTCCCTTGGAGTTCAATCACGGCACTGTCTTACGCAATTAGCTTCCTTCGCCCTGATCTGAAGGGTCTGTGTCCATAAATATCAACCAATTTTATTGATATTTGTAATTAAAACCACCCAACGGGTCACACTCAGTTGAGCAAGTTTGCAACACACACATCCATAATGGGAACATGAGTGCATTTGTATTTGACATTTGATAGATAATAATCCTGGCCATTTCTCATTTTCAGAACATCCTGTGGGTACCAGCTAATTAAACCTAGCATGTCTCCTGGGACGGACATCGTTCTTCAGACATAACCCTTTGATTGTCTTTGTTTCTGAAGTTTCAAGGAAACCAAGGACCAAAAAAGTGGGGTGACAGGCTAAAACCGCAGAGAGAATACTACATGGGTACTAGGTCTGATCTTGCCAACTTCTCAAGTTTCTTCTCCAAACTTCTCTCTATATCCTTCTAAAGATAAAACCAATGGCATTAAGAATGAGCTCCAGGCCACCCTTGGAAGCCCCAGTGCTATTTCTCTGGAGTTATTTCTGCTGCCTCAATGGTCCCTTCCATCCATAAGATTATATAGACAAAGCCTAACTCAGCCCTGAGTTCCAATCTGGAGCTGGAGTAAGATCTGCCACCACCAGCAGCACCACAATCTCATCTCTATGTTGGCCCAGTTTTAGATACACCCACAGGTTGTCTGAGATCTGGTTGGGTGGTTTTTACCTGAAAATTACCAACAAGTTCATCTGTGAACTCCCTGGAGACCCAGAGCAGGACTCTGCTGAAAGTTCTGTCGTGGAGCATAGCTGGTTGCTGAGCACGGGTCCAGCATAGGCTCGGGTTATTAGATCTGCCCACTTCTCATTTTCCCTTTGCAATCTCATCACTCGAATATACCCAGTGAGATTTAAGACCTTTCCCCAAATCCCCTAACAGCATTTTTATAAGAAACAATCAGTCTTCAAGTGAGTTAAAAGGAAGCCATTCTATCCTCAAGGGCAGCCTCTTGAGTGCCTTGGCAGGAGGATTATTTCTCTTGTGACCTAGAATAATCCCTGCATTTCCAAACCCCACAAGGGTAGAAGGGAATTCCAGCAGGGAGGAGGCAGGAAGAACAGGTGGAGAGAGACAGCATGGAGACAGATGAAGATATACTGCCCGGCAATGGTGGAGGAGGGCATTTTTACGGTATTATGACTTATGCCACACCTGTTTCCAGAAATGATTTGAGACCAGTACAATAATAGGCACATATCCAATAAAGCCATTAAAATAGAAATAAGGAGGACCTATAAACGTCTGCAGAGGGTGACATTGAAGAAGTCATGTTTCCCATTATCCTAAGAGCTCAAGTAGAAAGAGTAGGTTTAGAGTGAGCATGAGGTGATTCATTGATCATTGGGACAACTAACTCAATTATTCAGAGACTAACGATTCAATTTGTGATTAATCTTGGCCTCTGGCATCAGCCCTTTCTCTCTTCTACTGCCTAACTATGAGGAATTTTACTGTCCAGCATGCATCCATCCAAACGTAGCCATGAAAAGGGATGAAATCACAGACTCTTACAGTTGGAAAGGATTTAATACATCACTTAGGAAGACTTCCTACTAAGTCCAGGAGTTCCTTTTAAAGCTGCTGTTTCAGAAAGTTGTGCAGCATCAACTTGAATACCTCTAAAGACAGGACACTCACCACCAGATGAGGTATTTCTCATGAGGGTCCATTCTACTGCTAAACAATCAGATCATTAGAAAACTCCTTTTTATATAAAGATAAAATCAAATCCCTTAAAAACTCAAGCCATTATCCCAAACTTGATGAATCTTCAAAATTACCTGGGATGCTTTTGAAAAGAGATTCTCGTGGAAGTACAAATTAGTACACCACTTAAGAAAATAACGTGGCATTATCTGCTAAAGCTGAACATACGCACACCTATGACCCTACAATTTACTCTAAGGCATACATTCACCATAAATACTTGCACATGTGCACCAAGAGGCCAGTACAAAAACATTCTCAGCAGTGTCAGTCACAATAGCCAAAACTGCAAGGAATCACAATGGCTGTCAACAGTAAAATGGGTAAATTTTGATATATTTGTAAAATTGCACATCCGAGAGCAGAGCTGTCCAAAATAACTTCATATCGTGATGGGAATTTTCTGTTCTGCACTGTCCAAGATGGCACCCATTTATCACATGAGCCCACCTAGCACTTGAAATATGGCTCGTGTAAGACAGAAACTGAATTGTTTAATTAATTTTAATTAATTTTAATTTTAATAGCACATGTGGCTAGTAACTACTGCATTTGCTAGCACTGTGTAAGGGTGAAACAGTGAAAAAGAACAGACTATACAGAGTAATGTGAATGAAACTCATTCAGTGAAAGAAGTCAGACCCTCCCAAAATGCCTACTTTTTATGACTACATTTATATAAAGTTCAAAGATAGATCAAATGAAATTAAATGTTTAGGGATGAAAGATTAAGACCCAGCATTTGGGGATGCCTGCTTCAGTGGTAAACTTTGGATGGGAAGGAACACAGAGGGTCTGAGGGGAGCTCCTGGACCCTGGCAGTGTCCTATTTTGTGGCTGTGTAGTGATGACACAGGTGTTCACGTATTGATAAATCATCAAGCCATCCTTTGTTCTGAACACTTACCTATATGTGCTTTATATTCCACAACTTAAAAAGGGCTAAAATACAAATTGTCTTGGCAACGCTTTTGCAAATCTAAAATTATTCTGAAGTTACATGCTTATTTTTTTAAACATCCATTCCCAGTGCTCTGCTACAGACGTGTTGAATCAGATTTTCTGGGGATAGGTCCTGGGAATCCATATTTTTCTAAAGCCCTGGGGTAATTCTGTTGCACAGCTTAGTGGAGAAGCGTGGTTTCTCCTCTATGAGGAAGCTCTTCAAGGCTGAAGGTCCCCAGAATCTTCTCCTTTTCCTACAATGCTCCTGTTTCCGATTCCTAAGCAGCCAGGTGTCCCCTCTGGGCTCACTCTCATGGGTAATAGCTCACTTCACTCTTCCTGGCCTGGGTCCTATGGCTTCCTGCTCTGGTTGGCCCCTTCCACACAGGCCAAGGCAAACCCAGATGTTCACCACTTGTGTTAATAGCTGGGGAAGGATGAAAAAGGAGAAGCCTAAGGGTGACTGAGGGGGAGGTGAAAGCTCCTGCTTAAAAGGAGAGTTCAGAATCTCATTTGTTCTGTGTCCCAGGCCTGGTTAACCACAGATAATGGCACACATTAGGAGTGTAACCCTCGACCCGTCCGTTGAGTGGGCAGATATGTGAAGTGTCCTTATTTGCCCTATGACCTGCTTGATCTTTCCATCCTGGAATCCAGTTCTCCTCCCCAAGCAGTAAGCTGCCTCCTTCAGGCCCTTCCTTAAAGTGTGCATTTTCCAGATAAGCCCTGTTGCTCCAGCAAAGCCACCAATACTGGAAATTTCTCCACCTCTCTGTTGCGCTTGGAAACCACAGGTCTCAGATATCAGGAAGGCAAGGTTGACCAGGAGGAGCGAGATGCAGGATTTCGCTAGAGAGGGAGCTGATGGGCATATACTCCGAGCCAGGCAGGAGACAGGTCACATTCTAGGAAATTCAGCAAAAGCAAAGAGAAGCAGACAGTAAATAATCACTGATCTTGTGTGACCCCATCAACTTGGAAGCAGTCAGGCCGGGTCACTGCTCTGCACGGCTCCCTGCCATCAGTCACAAGACATGCTTGAGTTGCGCAGTGCCCAACCTGTGCAGCATATGTGGCTGCTCTGTAGGCTGGGTAGCTTTTTTATTGCCATTATTAGAGGAAGAAACTGAAGATCAGAGAAGCACTGGGACTCACGCCGCATCTCCTGGCTTCAGCCCTGTGCTGCTACGACCACAGTGCCTACTGCCCCACTGGCTTCTGTTGACAGACCTGTGCTCACAATCAAAAAATGCCCCATAAAAACCTACTGGGCAGTGATCAGCAACTCACCTTCTCTAGGAAGAGAGAGGACCCAGCTAATGCCAGAGAAGCAGGCCTTCAGCAGTCAGGGTGGCCTCCGTGCCTGGCTTCTGAAAACCATAGCTAGAGGCCAGTTGGGTTTCCAGCATCAGGAAAAGAGCCTGGGGAATGCATGGGGAGGGAAAGTCAGACTCCACCTGCAAGGAACACACTTGCTGAAGGCAGAGCAGGACATAATTAAGCCTAATTGTGTAAGCCTTGCCATATCTTCGAGTGAGAGGGATGCCAAGGTCTCGTGTTCCCTTCCATTCCATGCAGCCTGTGCATCCCTACCTGAAGGTCACCCTCATTAACGCTGCCAAAAAAAGCCACCCCTCTCCACTTCCACTTGTTCCACTCATAATAGGACCTCTTGCCTGCTGCCTGGCAGATTAGGCCAATGAATGCATATATGTCGGTGCGTGGGTGTCCGTGTGTATGTCTGTGGCAGCATGCGTGTCTTTCATAGCTGCATGTTTTATTTTCTTCTGGTATTGTATGTGCTTACATAGTCAAAATTAATGGGATCAGGCTGAGATTCAGATGACATCACATGGGTGACTCACATCTTGATAGATGGATAGATTTTCCTCCTCTGCATTCCTTTCAAGGTAACCTTGACTTGTCACACAACCACTGGGGGATGCCAGGAAGACGGATTTTTTTTTCATGAACATTTGACTTGGCCATCACAGTTAACAATCCTGGCTGTGGGGAAAAGGGTAGGGAGCAAAGGCCATGGCTAGTCCTCACCAGGGGCCGAGAGATGGGCTAATTAGTGGAGTCATCGCCCCCAGCACAGGCAAATACTGAGTACCCTGTCCCTCCTTCACAGGACCACCAAGGGGCCACCTCATTGCAATCTGCATTGCTCTCGCTCTTGGAAATGACCTTTCTTCAACCACCCTTTTTATGGCTCACCCTTTCCTCCTGGAAAGTAAACAGGTACTGAAGGGGAAATAAATAGTAATAGCAGCTGGAAAGCATTGCAACAAGAGAACAAAGTTGCAATTATGCAATCATTTCCGCTACTAGAATTTCTTTGAGGGAAATTTTCATTGGGAAAACGCAAAGGAGTGGGGCTGACTCATACTCTTTTCAGACTCAACTCGCCCAGAATGCAGGAGCCCACAGGTCAGACTGACAAGGCAGCATGACCTCTAATTTTCAAAGACTAAAGCTACCAACAAAGTCTTTCCTCGCTCTTTCTGCCTGGTGTTTCTCCATCTTTGCACCAGCTCACTTTTCCTGGGGTTTGGGGAGCTTTTCCTTCCTAAAACGTTAACTTGCAGACCCAGAGCCACGTTAAGTCAAGTGATCTAGGTTTTTAGAAACAAGCTGCTTGTTTGTTTTTACGCTAGACTAGCTCTTGAAGCAAAACTCTGTCTGTGTATACACAAGGCACAGCAGTCAGCCTTTGTCATGCAGTTTAGGGCAGTCACGGTCACCCTCATCACCTGGTAGAGAGGACACAGACACTCAGACTCCAGAACTAGAAGGGCTCTTTTGACCACCCTGTGCAATCTTCTCTCCTTGCAGGTGAGGACACAGAGAGGTAAAATAGTCACACCACAGTGAGTGACATCTGAAGGATGAGTCCTGAGCTCCTTAAACCTCCAGCACTGAGCTCTTCCACACATACTGTTCTGGAAGCCTTAAACTCTCCTCCACCTGCTTAGCAGCAATAAAAATACTCTGCAGTGACAGTTTCAAGAGCTCCCTCTGGCAAATCCAGAAAAATGTCAAACTCTGTTTTTGTTGTTGTTTTTTCTTTGTTTGTTTTGTTTTGTTTAGCAGAACAGGAAAGTCCTGTGAAGATGAACGCAGAGGAAATGTGTAAATTGGTCGAGGGGGAAGGGACATCTCTATATCCTATCCAAGAGCTCTGACCGAGTCAGGAAGTCTTGACATTTCTGTCCACAAAGACCTGGCTCCATCAGTCCATCCTTCCCTGCTGAGAAGTCCCGTGACTCTCTGAGGTAAGACCTCAGCCTCTGCTCATGCCCTGTAGAACCATCAACAAGGCAGATGTCCCCAAGTCCTCCCACTTTTTCTTTCTACCCTTTTGTTGTCACCCTGATCCTACCTCCCTGTCATGTGAGTCCCTGTCTCTAAACTGAAACCACCTTCTACTCCATCTTCCCTGGAATCCACTCCATGCTCTTG
The DNA here is from genome assembly GCF_003255815.1 of Theropithecus gelada. Lineage (NCBI taxonomy): Eukaryota > Metazoa > Chordata > Mammalia > Primates > Cercopithecidae > Theropithecus > Theropithecus gelada. The sequence goes on from NC_037676.1 coordinate 20,052,420, forward strand.
ACCTGAGCTCAGCCCCTATGTCAATATCACAGCCTTTTATTAAGACCCATCACAAGCTCCACCTCCTCCCTGGAGCTCGCCTTAGTTCCCTGATTAGAGCCAATATGTCCTTCGTTGTGTGTTTCTAGCCCTTCGTGTTTCCATTGTCATGTGATAAGTGGCTCCCCAACACAGAATTGAGTTGTTTATGATGACATTCTTTATGGGAAGCTTCTTACCTGCCCTGGCCCTTTTTAAAGGAACCAGAATCTTAAGTTTGATTGTCAGTGGCCTCCAACCCGGTAAGGTTCACATAGAACTATATATATATATACACACACACGCGTGCGTGCGCACATGTATGTATGTATGTATGTATATGCAGGCTTTTTCCTTGGGATTTTATGAAAATGACAAATAGATTGGTCAAAAGTGAATTCACACAAACTCCGAGGGACAACCAGCTTCATTTATAGCATATACTGGTCTAGAGAAAATTATAGGGCCATAGAGAAATTCTGATATCCGTCTCAGCTTCTCCACCCTATGCGGCTAGAATCACGTTGAGCAATGGCACTAGGGGGAAGACCCCTGCCCACTCAAGATTCTCTTCTGCTTGTGCAAAGCTGTCCTCAGGGCCCTTGAGGCTGTGACTCAACAGCTTGGTACTGACCTCAGTACTTTCCCTTAATACTCAATCTTCATCTGATTTTCCTCCCCAGGCTTAGCTTTTCCCAGTGTTCCCTGCAAATTTGCCAGCTGCCTGCTTTACTGAGATGGGAATGGCCATTTGATGCTGCCGCTCTCTGTCTCTTTAACCAGAGATCTCTGTTTGGATTTCTAACAGCTTCCTTCTCTCTTTAGCATCCACATGAGGAGGGAATTTTTAACTTGGTTTGGAAGGAACTCACTTCTTGGACTCTAAGGTGAAACAGATTCCCCATTGTGCGGTGCACTACTACAGCACACTACCACTTCCCGTGAGACATGTTTACACTCCTCCCAGACACAAGAGTTAGTCAATGGTATCATGTGTCCCTTCAAGGTAAATACTACTCATAATAGCACTGAGTATGTTCTGCCCTATATAATAATAATAGTAAGTCTATCCTTTCACAGTTGATAAAGAAATTATACTGCCATCCTATCTACATATTCTCACAGCAGTCCTATGAGATATCAGTATCCCCATTTTACAGTTGACAAAACCAAGGCTCACAGAGGTTGCATGACCTCCATGGGATCAGATAGTAAGTGGCAGAATTAGAACACAAACCCAAATCGTTCTGTCTGCAAATCCTATATGCCACATTGCCCTCTCTTTGTAGCTTCTTGAATCTCTCTTTTCCCAAAGCTTAGGGGCCCCAAGTAGCACTCCCTACACTGATACCACCCCTCATAGCATGTAGGTCTTTTCTCTTCCTCGTAGCACAGTAGGTCTTTATCTCCTTTAATCCACCTATGACCCCACAAACATTTACCAGGGACCTGCTCTGGAGACCACACTAGGATAGGTACTGTGGGGCTTGCAACCTAGTTGTAAGGTTCCCAAGGCTCTTGAGCCAGAAATAAATCTATCCCCAAATACTATTGATTGAGAGACGGTTAAGACCTGACCCACCCACACACCCACTTCCAGGGATATTTTCATTTTAGCAGGGAAATTCTAGCACCCATTAGGACTCCCAGTGATGGAAATTCAGACTCTGGAGTAGGCCAGTGGAGGAGACATTTGGGTAAAGGGCTGCCTTTTAGATGTTTTTGGGTTTTTTACAATAGTACTTTTCTCTCTTTGTTTGTCACACCATCCAGTGGCTATCTACCACTAAGAGCTCCTGTGCTTCTGTAATGGCTGGCCCTTGCTTTTTTTTTTTTTTTTTTTCTTTTTTTGAGATGGAGTCTCACTCTGTTGCCAAGCTGGAGTACAATGGCACAATCCTGGCTCGCTGCAACCTCCGCCTCCAGGGTTCAAGCAATTCTCCTGCCTCAGCCTCCCGAGTAGCTAGGACTACAGGCATGCACCACCATGCCCAGCTAATTTTTGTATTTTTAGTAGAGACGGGGTTTCACCATGTTGGCCAGCATGGTTTCAATCTCTTAACCTCATGATCTGCCCACCTCGGCCTCCTAAAAGGCTGGGATTACAGGCGTAAGCCACCGTGCCCAGCCCTTGCTTTCTTTATTTCCTACTATACCCCCAGGGCTCCAGGCTCTCTAACTTGGTTTAGAAGGAACCCACTTCTTGAGGCAAGATCTCAGTCTCTCTGAGGCAAGAGAGCCTATCCTCCCAGAATCCAGAATGATTCTCCGGGGCAGGGCTTCTAAGAAAGTTCTCTCCAAGGGCAAGCAGGGCATCTTCCACGTGCCTCTCCCTCTCTGTAGCCCCTGCCAAAAGCTGGGTCTTCTGATTACAGGAAGGAGCTGCTTCCTCCTGTTTTCTAACCAGAGCCCTTCTCTGACCCTAATAACAGGACTGTTCAAATCAGCAGCTCCATTTTCTACAGCCAGAACCACACAAACTCACATCAGTAGGTCAACCACAGAGCTACATTTAGCAAGGGCAGGTAAGATTTAAGGAGAGAGATGCTGTGGAAAGGGAAGTGGGCAGGCAGTCAGCCACGAACTTGACTTCATAATGCTGTCCAGAGCTAATGCCAATGATCAGTTTTACGCTCCTTAATAATCATCATCATCCTGACATGAAAGCTAGTTCCATCATCTTCTGTAATTATCCTGGTTTTTTTCTGAATTTGTAATTTACAAGCACTTTGACCCACAGCATCTCATTTAGTCCTCATAGCAATCTTGTAAGGCAAATATCATTATTATTTTCAGAGAAATACAGAGGAAAGACGAAAAGAGCACAGACCTCAGAGTCACAGCCTGGGTTTCAGTCCTGGTTCTGCCTTTCCACGGGGTCACTCTGCCTCCCAGACTATTAAAAACCTCCATTTAATTACTACTTGGAGATTCAGGAGATAGGAGTTAGCTCATCACAGCTTAGGCAATGGTTTCAAGGGCTGTGAGACAGAGATATATTTTGGGCCTTGTTCTTTTGAACAAGCACCTGAATGGCTTGTTACCACTCCTGGCTGCGCTGGCGTGCAGGCCTGCCTACTGCCGAGAACAGATAGGTAAGTATCCGCCTCTCTGCTGATGAGAGCTGTTTATGACCCAGGGTGGGAGTGGTCGCAACAGACAATCTATCTGGCAGGCTCATTTGGGTCAGAAAGAATGGCTTTAGATCAACCCCTCTAAAACCAAAATCATCTTTACAGAAAAACAACCTTCAGCATTCTGTTGCCTCAATGATTCTTTACTGCAGTTCAAATGGTTCAGTTACCAGGGAATAGAATGTGTAAATAATTCATCTGGGTGGTTTAACCAGGAAGCTACCCTGCTGAAAATGAGAATTCTAGTGGACAGCATGTCCCAAAGCGTGTTCCAAGGATTCTTTGCAAAGGAGGTTTGCTAGGGGTTGACTTGTGTCCCCCAGAAAGATACGGTGAAGTCCTACCCTTGCTTTCTCAAGTACCTGTGAATGTAAACTTATTAGAAAATAGAGCCTTTTGGCCAGGTATGGTGGCCCATGCCTGTAATCCTAGCACTTTGGGAGACTGAGGTGGGTGGAACACTTGAGGCCAGGAGTTCAAGACCAGCCTGGTCAAGATGGTGAAACCCCGTCTCTATTAAAAACACACACACACCAAAAAAAAAAAAAAAAAAAAAATTAGCCAGATGTGGTAGTGCAGACTTGTAATCCCAGCTACTCAGGAGGCGGAGGCAGGAGAATCACTTGAACCCAGGAGGCGAAGGTTGCTTGAGCCAAGATCATACCACTGCACTCTAGCCTGAGTGACAGAGTGAGACCCTGTCTCAAAAAAATAAAAGGCGGGGGGGGGCCTTTGCAGATGTAATAAAGTTAAGAGGAGGTCATTGTGGATGGAGTAGGGTGAGAGCTTAACCCACTAGGACTGGTATCCTTATGAGAAGAGGTGAGAGAGACACAGGGGAATGCCCTGCAACAGCAAAGGCAGAGAACAGAGTGACGCAGCTGCAAGTCTCAGAATGGCAGGAATTGCCGGCCACCAGAAGCCAGGAGAGAGGCCTGGAGCAGGCACTCCCCTAGAGCCTTTGAGAGAGCCTCACCCTGCCAACACCTTGATCCTAGACTTCTGGGCTCCAGAACCAGCAAACAAGGCATTTCTGTTGTTTTCAGCTACCCAGTTTGTGGTACTTGGTTACAGCATCCCTGGGAACCTCACACAAGGTCTATGGCAAAGTAAGCTTTACAAATGATGAGTTCACCACTGCTCTGAACCTAAAGAACCTGAGAAAAAAACCTGATGCCCCACCCCAGACCAGATCAATCAGAATCTCTGAAGGGTGGATATTTCTTAGGCCTGCCTGCCTTCCTTCCTTCCTTCCTTCTTTCCTTCCTTCCTTCCTTCCTTCCTTCTTTCCTTTCTCTCTTTCTTTCTATTTTTTTTTTTTTTTTGACCGAGTTTTGCTCTTGTTGCCCAGGCTGGAGTGCAATAGCGCAATCTTGGCTCACTGCAACCTCTACCTCCCAGGTTCAAGCAATTCTCCTGCCTCAGTCTTCTGAGTAACTGGAGTTACAGGCACCTGCCACCACGTCTGGCTAATTTTTGTATTTTTAATAGAGACAGGGTTTCATCGTGTTGGTCAGGCTGGTCTCAAACTCCTGACCTCAGGTGATCCGCCCACATCGCCCTCCCAGAGTGCTGGGATTATAGGCATGAGCCACCGTGCATGGTCTCTTTTAAGTACTTCTTTAAGGCTCACCGGGACATTCTGATGCATAGTGAGAGTAGAAAACTGAGCCACACAAAATGAAGCAGGTCTCCTTGTCTGTACCTTTTTTAGCACTGCTAATAGGCTATGAATTACCAAGAGGAGGTATTTAGGATGCAGAACTTCTCAAACTTATTTGACCACACAAAAAAACACCTTTTTATTGATCATCTTCTTGAAGACACATGTTTTGCAGAACACATTTTGGAAAAATTGATAAGTTTTATTGGGCCTTTTGCGGTGTCAGGGAGTAACTGGTAACACCTGCCTTGAAATCTTTCCAGGTCAAGGTTATTGCAGTGACGGTCCATGTTACAGAATGTGGCTCTCTTGCACCTATGTGTGCATGTTCTGGAATAGATCAGAACTCATGGGAGAAGCATGAAAAGTACTGGGTCTAAAAAGCCAGTCATACGTTTCTAACAGACTCCTTTATTTTTCATAATATGCCTTGAACCTATTCCTGATCTCATTGATTACCAAGGCATATGGCTCTGTCTTTAAATACTAATAGTGGTGAGCTATGCTCATCCCACTGAGACCGGAACTTTAAATAGCCTGTGTTCACTCTATCTTAGGTAGAGTTACAAAGATATCATATATGTGATGTGCATGTGGGCACATGCATCACATTTGTTTATGCAAGACGTCCCAAAGCTCATGCACTCCACCCATCCCACCGCACTAGTATTCTTAACCTGTGGTTTATGGGTTGAGAGAGGCCTATGAGCTTAAAGAAGAAAAAAGATATATCTTCCATTTTTCACCAACTTCCTTTAATTATGAATGTAGGTAACAAATGACAGGAGGATTAGCAGTGCCTCAGACTCTCGCCAATTAAAATAGCAGACTTTCATATCATATCACATTACAGGTGTTGCAGGCATCTCAAAATATCATGTATACTCATCATTTCCTGAAAACGATTGTGTTTATTCGACCTGCTGCTAGATCTTGTTACTCAATGCATTAATGAGGAGGCACATGTATTATTGATCACAAATTTATTTTTGTTTAATATTTTGATCAGTGTTTTTCAACATAATTGATTTCCTTTGCAATCATGTGTATTCGATTCTCTGCATTTAAAAATATTATTCTGGTTTATAGGCATCACCTGACTGTCAAGGGTCCATGGCACAAAATAAAAGGTGACGAATCCCTGTTCTAGATCATCTACTGTACATAGGATCACCTAGAACACTTGTTGAAAATACAAAGTCCTGGCTCTTACCCTGAGAAAATCCAATTCAGTTTATCATAGGTGGGAACCAGTAATCTACATTTTTAAAAGCATACCAGAAGGTACTGGTGCAGATGTTTTGTGGACTGCATTTTGAGAAAAAGTACTCTACTTATTCTTAAATTTACTCTTGGATCAATAAGATTATCACAGTCAGGTCCTTGAGTAATGTTGTCTTAACTTGTTAATTATTTTGGTGGTTTACACTACATCATTATGTCATTGACACATTTAGAAGATAAGTAGTGGCTATGTAAAATTTGATGCTATGACCATTATCAAGATATCCTCATGTTAATCAACTTCATAACAGTATATTTCTATGAAGACCCTGGTAGAACTTTTATGCATCTCAAATAAGAAAAAGCCAGGCTACCCCTAAGCAATTACTTTTTTGAAATCTTTGAACATTATTAATCCTGAAATGATTCTCCTTTTCACATTGGCCATGAGAAGCTTAAACTCAATTTTATGTCCTTTTTCTAGCAATCATTGAGACTCAACTTTATGTCTTCTCTCTAGCAATCATATGATATGCATTTGTAGCCAAATAATATTTTGAATGGCTTCATTCATTCTCCACTCAAGCCATACTAGAAGCCCTCATTTCCTACCTCTGGGAAGCATTGTTATAATAAAAAAAAAAAAAAAAAGCCAAGGTTCAGTTTATGAGCTTCAGAATAAGCTCATGGCAGAGAGAATAGACGAGAAAATACATTTTAAGTCTCATATCCAGGCACGTCAACATCAAATGCCACAACCCTAAAGGGATTCTGGCAGAAAGTGTATGCTAGAAATAACAAATATGGAATAACTGGTGAAGCTTCACACTACCCTGTTCTGACCATGAGCTGAAGGATGGGAATGCGGGCAGAGAAGCAAGCTGGTACGCACCCAGAACTCTGGGTTCGGATACCCATTCTCCTTCTCAATAGGATTATGTGTGCCAGAGTAGCAAAGACCTTGGTGCAGCCTGGGAGGCACCTCTCCGTGCAAGGTCCCCTACCATGCATACCAGCATGCTAGGACAGCTGTAATGAAAAATGGTGCCACCACAGAGAAAGAGGGCCTGAGAGAGCTCCCTGGGTTCTCTGCAGTCCCAGAGCAACAGAGGAGAAGGTCTCAAATGTTCCTGTTCCCCACCCACAATGCGGTTGACAGGACTTCCATAGACCCAAAGAGGCATGGTGGTTCAGACAGAAGATGCCTTAGCTAATCCTGGCACAGATCAACATCAGAAACCAGGTGGAAACACCTTACAAAGAACAGTGATGACTTTCTCAGGCCATGCAAGAAGGAATGCAAAAATGGAACTGTCTTATGTTTTCCTAACTAATTTTCTGTTCCAAGCCTCTATTCTGCCTGTCCATGCAAATTGGCTTCTAGTCAATCCAGATTTTTCCAGCCCATTGGGTGTATTTTCCCTCGCTGCCTTTTCTCACTGGGGTTGCTTAGATGTTCTCAGGAGCCCACACAGTGCTGGAACAGGGAAGGGGCTGTGGTCTGAATGTATGTATCCATCCAAAATTTATGTTGAAATGTAGTCCCAATAAAATAGTGTTAAGAAGTGGGGGCTGTAGGAGGTGATTAGGTCACGAGAGCTCCACCGTCATGAATGGGATCAATGCTCTTAGAAAAGGCCTCCAGAGAGGTTGTTTGGCCCTTTTTGCCCTCTGCCTGCGGCATATGAGAACACAGCAAGAAGGCACCTCTTTGGAGCAGAGGATAAGCCCTCACTCAATCTGCTGGCACGTTGATTATGGACTTCTCAACCTCCAGAACTGTGAGAAATACATTTCTGTGGCTTATAAATTATCTAGACTAAAGTATTTTGTTATAGCAGCCAGAACAGACCAAGACAGAAGGTGATGGTTGCATCTATCAATAGCCCTGCTCATCAGCTGTCCAGGTAGCCTCTCCTGTTGCTTTCTTGTTTCTGTTGCTTTTTTACCATCACTCACACCCTCCTCGTAGCTTCTGCTATGGCCACTGGCCTTACCAGGGAATTTCACAGTGTCTGATCTTCATGACCACATCGACTTCTCCTGCCCCCAGCCTGAGAGAGCTCTGTCTAGTCAGGCTGAACAATAGGGCTCCCCATCTGTTCTTTCCAGAAGCCTTGTGCCCTGCATCCTTCAGGACTTTAACTTTTGATCCCAAGCAACCCTCTTCTCTGAAATGTTGGTCTTGGTTATATGTTTCAAAGATCTATTTTGTAATGCCGAACCTGACGTAAATATTGACTGTGTCTGCATTTCTGCTTGTAAGGATGGTGACCAGGTTGAGGGTTGGGCTGGGGGTTGGGAGCATGAGACAGGGAGATGGGAAGGAAGGAGACAGAGGGGTTATCAAGAATAAGACACTTGTCAATTAATGCCTCCACGTGCATTCCTGGTGCACATCTCTGAGTGTCAGTCGTTACTCCTGTTTTTATTGCCTTCCTACTTTTACCCTGACTTTTTTATTTTATTCTCTTGAATTTAATAGATACACACACACACACACACACACGTGTGTGTGTGCATGTGCATGTGTGTTTAAGAGAGAGATTTGGCTCAAATCTTTTGCAGATTAAAGTGAAATACAGATAACAAAATGTAACATATCACAGGAGGAGCTCCCTAAGTTGTGGCTATTACATAATCCCCATTTTACAGCGAATTAATAATAGATGTTCACTAAATCGTGAGTATTTTATTAACTCCATGTCTCCAGCCAAGGAAATGAATCCAAGAGTTTCAGTTACTTGTTCAACATGATACATCCCATGAATGGAAGAACCAGGACACAGAATTAGACCTCTTCTGCCTCTAAACCTCACGCTGTTTCCACTATAACACATTTGTCCTTCTCTAATGCTTTCTCAAGTGATTTTACATTCAAGCATCCAGGGGGTTCATTACACTTTGCTTCCAGGGTATTAAGATGGATCTTCAGATGATGTTTCTAAAGAACCTTAAATTTCCCAGGTGAAAATGCTCATTGAAAACAGCTGTATTGTCAGCTCTTAATTATTGGTGACAGCCTGAGACAGGGATAGAGCAGTTGGATGAGATTCATAATTAATCCCTCCTTTGAGTCAAGAGTCTCAGCCTGCCTCCCCCTTCGCTTCTCCTGCTGGAGCTGCCTACAGGGAGAAAATAGTTTCTTGAGAGGCTCAGCTCCCAAGACTTAAGCTGCAGAGAGCTGTCCTGATCAGACGTCTGCATTAATGTGGCATTGAAGCTGCAGTCCAGAACAAAGGAGCACAAAGTAACTTAAGGAGAGAGTGGAGTGATCCAAGGAAGAGAGTTTCAAGATACAGTATTTCACCAGAAACAAATGTTCAAACCAATGTTGTGGGTCTGGGCAGAGCCTGGGCTACCACTCACTGTTTTCCAGAATTAGTATCGCCCTCGTTGGAGGTGAGAAGGGAGCTCCCAGTCTGTCAGACACTCTGAAAAGAGTCAATAATCCAAAGCATCTACCAAGCACCTGCTTGTGGTTACATTCGGGGAGTTATTGAATCAACCTCCATTTGTGAGTCTGGATCCCCAAGAAGGAACTCCCGAGGTCTTGGCCAGTGACAGCGGGGATGGTGGAGAGAGCAGAAAACTTGCTGCTTTGTTATAGAATTGTTCTTTCCAGAGCCTCAAGCATTTACTAAGTGCCTACTACGTGACAGGTAGTGAAACCTATCAATTACCACAAACACAGGAGTGCCAACACACACACTCCAGCCTTTAGCATCAGAGCTTACAGAGAGAGTAAGGGACTAATTGATAGGTAATACATCACATATCAATCAATGCCTCCAAGTGCATCCCTGATGCATGTCTCTTGACCACCAGCTTTACCCCTGTCTTTATTATCCTCCTCCTTTTACCCTGACCTGTACCGTGGATGCCGCGGATAAATAAGCAACAAGCCACAGGTCGTACTAGTACAAAAACCACACACTGCTCGTTTCTTCTCCACTTCTTCGGCCGGGAAGCTCATGGAGTGTCTGCCTCTGCACTCTGTCCAAAGCTCTAGAATGAGATACAGCCCCACATCTCTATGGCAGCGTCCCAGTGTAATCAGCCAACTCCAGCATCTGAAAGGGAGTTGGACAAAGACGTATCTGAACCCATCATAGCTGATGGCACTGTAGAATTAATGACTGAGGAGGAACAGGATCAAAAGGCCAAGGGGAAGGACCTGGCCCAGCGCATCTACAGATTTGCCAGTCCCACAATGCCCCAGTGGAGTCTCACTTTCCAGCCACTGCTTGCTAACTGGTTCTGAAAGTCTCTAAGTTCCAGAAAAGAGGCACTAGTTTCTTTATTTGTAGATCTGCTGTAGCATAGGTGTTTCTGACCTTCTGTCCATCTCCATGATCTTAGCTGGAGCTGGGGAGGCCTCTTCTGCTTCATCTCTGCCACCCATATGATTGGGATCCAGCTCTGAGGCTGGCACCAGGAAACTTTGGTTTTATTTCTCTGAAATAAATTAACCAAAAAAAAGGACATGTAAATAGAAAATCAACTGTGGGAGGTAAATTAGAAGGCTTTCCTTGACACATGCCACTTGCAAACCTCTACCGAATGATAACAGAGAATCTCCCTGGAAGAGAGAAAAAGGCAGGCACATGTCCTACCTGTGTCTGGAATTGATTCCCAGTAGTGGGTCTGTGTTCTACCTAGCTGTTTTCTGGGGGAGTAGGAAATTGAAAGTCTGAGTTATCCTGAAAACTAGCCTGAGATCTTCTGTTCCCAAGGAAAAGGTCACAGGAAGGAGGGAAATGTTCCACTACCCCAGCCAGCTCTGTCCCCTCTTATGGACACTGATCATGTTGATTTGGGGACCTCTCATCCATTACTGTCACAAGGTATCTCCACATCTATCCAGGTTCTGAACTAGAAGTATTGATTCTATCACAAAGCAGCAAGCTTCTTGCTCTCTTTGCCATTCCCACTGTCACTGGCCAAGATTTTGGGGGTCCCTTCTTGGAGATACAGGCTCAAAAATGGAGATGCATTAGAAAAGCCAAGCTTTGAGAGAAACTAACAAACAGGTGTACCTAAATGCGGTTATGAACCAGTTCATAAACTCTCAAGAGAAAGGAACTGTGAGTCAAACTAATGAAGCCTGAATCTGAACTTCACAGAAAATCCATGGTGTGCTGGAGGGTTACCTTCCCAGCCAGTGGTCCGATTATCCACTTCTATACCTCCGATTATCCACTTCTATACCTCTAGTTGTATAGTCAATTAATCATAATAATGAATCATGTAAGATGGGATTAAATATAACCTTTTATAGCAACCCATAATACTGATAGACCTTTTCCTCACTCCAGGCTGCCTCGAGACCTGTGTTCCTCCGTGGTCTGGAATGTCATGGAACTTTAGACCTACCAGGAGAAGAGGAAGATGAAGAGGAGGAAGAGGAGGAGGACAAATAAGAGAAAGAAGAAGAAAGAGAAACAGAACAAGAACAAGAACAAAAAGATCTGTCCCTGGGGCCGGGCCCAGTGGCTCATGCCTATAATCCCACAGCACTTTGGGAGGCCAAGGTGGGTGGACCACCTGAGGTCAAGAGTTTAAGACCAGTTGGCCAACATGGTGAAATCCCGTCTCTACTAAAAATACAAAAATTAATGGGACATGTTTGTGGGCACCTGTAATCCCAGCTACTCAGGAGGCTGAGACAGGAGAATTGTTTGAACCCAGGAGGTGGATGTTGCAGTGAGCCAAGATCACGCCATTGTGCTGGCACTCCAGAAGGGGACAAGTGCTAAGAAAAAAAAAAAAAAGCTGGAAAATGAAGAAGAAACAGTGACATCCAGTCTTAAAGATAAGAGCCCTGCACATATACACCATGGAATACTATGCAGCCATAAAAAAGAATGAGTTTGTGTCCTTTGTAGGGGCATGGACGCAGCTGGAAACCATCATTCTCAGCAAACTATCGTGAGAACAGAAAACCAAATACCACATGTTCTCACTCATAGGTGGGAATTGAACAATGAGATCACTTGGACACAGGAAGGGGAGCATCACACACCGGGTCCTATTGTGGGGAGGGGATGGGGGGAAGGATAGCATTAGGAGATATACCTAATGTAAATGACGAGTTAATGGGTGCAGCACACCAACATGGCACATGTATACATATGTAACAAACCTGCACGTTGTGCACATGTACCCTAGAACTTAAAGTATTAAAAAAAAAAAAAAAAAAAAGCCGGGCGCGGTGGCTCACGCCTGTAATCCCAGCACTTTGGGAGGCTGAGACGGGCGGATCACGAGGTCAGGAGATGGAGACCATCCTGGCTAACACGGTGAAACCCCGTCTCTACTAAAAATACAAATTTTAGCTGGGCGCAGTGGTGGGCACCTGTAGTCCCAGCTACACAGGAGGCTGAGGCAGGAGAATGGCGTGAACCCGGGAGGCGGAGCTTGCAGTGAGTGGAGATCACGCCACTGCACTCCAGCCTGGGCGACAGAGCGAGACTCCGTCTCAAAAAAAAAAAACCAAAAAAACAAATAAATAAATAAATAAATAAATAAATAAATAAATAAAAGGTAAGAGCCCTGGCTGGGTGCAGTGACTCATGCCTGTAATCTCAGCAGCTCACACTTGTAATCCCAGCACTTTAGGGGGGGCAAGACAGGCAGACTGCTTGAGCCCAGGAGTTCTAGACCAGCCTGGGCAACATGGTGAAACCCTGTCTCTACAAAAAACACCAAAATTAGCCAGGCATGGTGGCATGCACCCGTAGTCCCAGCTTCTGAGGAGGCTAAGGTAGGAGGATTGCTTGAGCTCAGGCCACAGTGAACCAAGATCATACCACTGTACTCCAGCCTGCTCAACAGAGTACAGGCCCTATCTCAAAACAAAACAAAACAAAACAAATGTAAGAAGCTGAGATCCAAGAAATGAAGAGCCAGGAGTGGCCTGGTCCCAGTGACCGGGAAGGCCTGCAAAACCACCATGTAGAGTGGCCTTCCCGGGGCTGTGCTGCGTGGGGACAGGGTGTCCCTCCAGTGACCCCCTCCATCTAAGTCTGAATGCTACGGGGTGTTGTGGGAGGCAATCCAAGAGGCTCTCCCCACCAACTCTCCAATTTCAGCAGAAGCAGGAGAGAAGGGCCCAACATCAGGGCCACATGAAGTTCCCTTTGTGCCAGGAGAGAGGGTATGGGGAAAGACAGTTTTATCACAGCAAACTACAAAGTGAAGAAACATGGATTCAGAAAAGTTATTTTTAAGACAATGATGACCATGTTTGAAGAGGCTTTCAGGGAAACACTTTTGGAGGCTTTGTAAGAAATTGACCAGGGAGGCCTTCTTCAGTGTCTGGAGTCTCCTGGCAGATTCCCCAATCACCAACACAGACATAAGCTGGCTCAAGAGCTGTCTGCATGATGGAGATTGTGGTGTTGCATCCTCGTACCTGTACCTCCACCACATCGCTCGTTCCTTCTGCCGGCCCTCAAAGCCCTTGTGTGCCCTACACGTTGCCTGGCACATGGGAGGCTCTGGATAAATATTCATCCAAGGCCACAGAATAGAACAGCATGCCTTTACGAATCTCATTCATAGTGGAAGTTTCCTCCTGGGCCCTAACACTCCTACACACCCAGCTCCATCTGGGTCTTTTCTACATCTATCCCAGTTGGTCAAAGACCATGAGGGTGCCCATGGATGGAGAGCGTGGTAGGATGCTCTGTGTTCTTTGAAGTAGTCATTCATCTGCCTGCTTCACTTCTGACCATCTTGTCTACAAGTTTTGCTTGTGCTTTGATTCCTCTCTTTACCACCAAGCTATACTCAATGCATATGTGGGAAAGAAAGAATAATTTTGGTCTCAACAGCCATAGAAAAATTAGAGAGAATAGGAGGTACCACCCACTTCCCCTTTTTCCTCCCGAGAGGGAGAAGTAGGGCTCTGAGTCCTAGAAACTGTGCTCCTTTGCCACAAGGCAGGCTTAAAAGACTTTTGTTTCTTAAAGTATGTGATCTTGGATACAAAGAAATAGGTTTTCTGAAAAGAGGATGGTCCTGGGGCTTGGGATCGGACAGCAGAGGGACACAGCCAGACATTGGAGAGGGTGGGAAAGATTTACAAGACTAAGAGGGGACACAGTTGGAGGGATCCTGAAAATACCAAGGATCCACTTCCTGCTCCCTTGCCTGACCCCTGGCAGGTGCTGAGACCCTGGGAACACCTCTCTGGGATGCATCTAGGTGACTCAACCCTATCCTGTGCAAAAGGAACTTGGTCATAGCAAAGGCCCTCTGTGCCAGCTTGCAGAGAGGCAGCTGAGCATCAAGAGACTAGGTGAGCTACAAAATTGGACATGTCCGTGAGGACTGAACACCAGAAAGTGCCCAGCAAATATCCTGCAGTTTTAAGATGCTATGACCAAAACTCAAGGAAGGCATAGAGTGGGGGAAAAGGGTCCCCATTTTGGCTAAGATAGAATTTTTCATCAGCCTGGTAGAATGTGGGCTGGGAATAAATTAAATTGAAATTGGAGAAGGAAAAATCCTTACCTTATATCTCATGTTATAGAGTAAAATTCATACCCATTAAATCTAGTTAAAGTGCCCCACCACAACCTACACGTGGCTTACGCTTTTTGGTTAAGTCCCCACACACCCCCAGCCTCATCCCCATTGAGTCTGACCTCAGGAAATGCCCACGCTGTGCTGACCTCCCCAGCAGCCCTGAACAGCTTCAGCAGGCTGATCCCAGACATTCCAAGCCAGATCTCCCTGTAACGTGCATGAACCGACATTAGTTAGATGTTAACATCTCATGGGTTAACCCGTTACTGTGCTGTGGTTTTACAATGTCAGAGTCTTGAAGCTTTGCCAGGAATGCTATCCAGCATCCTCAGGGCCTCTGCTCTGAGCTGGCCCTGACTGTTCAAAAACACCTTCCCATTTCAGTCCGTTTCTGCCTCAAAATTGCAAACCACAGCCCTCAGAAGCGTTCGTTTTTGTCCCCATATTTGTCATCTGTAAGGATTGAATCTCATATGTGATTATAAAGTAATGAGACTGACTTTTCAACAAATCACAGGCCTTATGCATTGAGATGAGTGCTGGCCTTCAAAGATCTTATCTTGGGAGGCTGGAAACACAATTACTGCAATGAGGCCGCCATGCCAGATGCCATAGCTGGAATTTCTCTATGGAAATTGCCTGCAGGGACAATTAGCCAATTACAGAAGAAAACAGAGAATCAGTTGCACCCCTGGGCAGTAGCCATCACTCTCTAGTGGGGTTCACTGTTCATGTGTTAGCCTCCCCCGTGGTCTGTGTTCCCTTCCAGAGCATGCCTTATGCATCTTCGCATACCCCAGGCAGTGCACAAAGCCTAGGTATACAGAAGGCATGTCATAAATCCCTGGCAAATAAACAATGGGCTCCTCATGGCCCAATACTTTCTTCCTTCCCCCTTCCTTCATCTCTCCTATTAGACACTTAATTATCTGTATTCTCCTCCCTTTCTTGGAGCTTAAGTTATATCAAAAAATACCAAGGGAAGAAGCTAGAACTGACCACAGGGGATGGAGAGACTGAGGCTGTGTATCCATCAAGATGGGCTGGGTTATGCTGTGGTAACCAAAGAACTCAACGTCTCAATAGCTTAAGACTGTAAAGGTTAATTGCTAACTCTTGATACAGGTGTGAAGTGTGGAGATAAGGATGAAAGGCTCCATCTCATGCCATCATTGTTCATTCCTTACCCAGGCCAGAACAAACAACAATCTCAACAGAGATCTCTGGGCTCACATAGTATGGGAGGAATGGAGAAATGAGAGGTATTCACTCCAGCGACTAAGTTCTCAATCTGAAAATAATATAAGCTCTTTACCCACAACCCACAGGCCATACCTAATCTGGTCCACTATATGGGGCAGGAAAGTAATTGTAATCCTCCCTTAATCCTGGAAGAAGAGGAGAACAAGATCAAAATAGAAGTGTTAGAATTACCTATTACAAACCATGTCTGGAAGCCAGCAAGAACAGATCAACGAGGACATCAAGTGTGGTAGATGGTCCCATTAATGGCCCCTCAATGGATCCTCCCCCTCAGTTTGCATTCCCTTGTTTAATCCACTCTCACATCAACTTTGAGCTCAGCCATGCGGCTTTCTTCAGCCAATGGGACACCAGCATATGCGATACAAGCCAGAGATTTATAAATGCTTGCACGCAGAGGTTTGCTCTCTTGGAACACTGCCACCACAGTGTAGAAAGCCCAGGCTTTCTACTAGAGAGACCACATGGAAAAGAACAGAAGCACCTCAGTTGCTAGCCCCAGCCAACTGGAATGAATGTGAGTGAGGCCATCTTGATCAGCCAGCTCCGAGATGAACTGACTGCTGACCGCAAGCATATGACTGAGCCCAGCCAACATCATGTGGAACAGAGATAAGCCATCCAAGCTAAGCCTGCCCAAATTACTGAACCACAGAAGAGTGAGCAAATAAATGGTTCTTGTTTGAAACCACAAAAATTTGGAGTGATTTGTTGCACAGCAGTAGATAACTGCTAAAGCAATTTGTATCTAGTAGAGGAGTACCGTAACAAAAACCTAAAACATGTGGCATTGGCTCTGGGACAACACAGCAGATAGGAGCTGGGAAGTCACTGAGTAGGTTGTTACTGAAGGCTGGAAAAAATGGTGAACAATCTTTTAGTATGCTAGAAAGGAAGTGAAGAAATTGTTATTAGAGGCTGGAAAAGGGGCAACTCATGTTATGTAGCAGCAGAATAATTGCCAATAATGTTGTCTGCAGTAACTTGAAAGACAAACAGTAGTTAATGAACGTATTGATTTAGTTAAGAAGATCTCTAGGCAAAATGTTAAAAGCATCAGTTAGATGCTTTCAGCTGTGTATGATAAGGTACTGCCAGAGAGGGATGAGCTAAAGAACCAGCTCTTTAGTTTTCAAGACTGTTCTAGAAGAAATAAAAAAGGCCAAAAATTTACTGTTTTAGAAAAATTAAACTAGTTCTGATTTCCAGTATCTTCAGTCAGGCAAAGGCTCTCAGATAAGAAATAACCTCAGCAAAAAGATCAAATCAAGGGTGTACTTATAAGACCCTTTAGTAAACCTCTGAAAGGCAGTGATTAGGAGACCCTCTCTGCTAGACAAAGGGGTTTCTGACAGTCTTATATATATTGTCCCACAATAGATTAACACACCCAAAGAGAAAGGTCTGTCTCAAAAATAATTATAGATAGAGCTACTGGGGCCATGGGGTGAACCCCAATAAGATTCATAGGAAACACAAAAATTTTAAGAGCCTTTTATCAGTGAAAGTACTACAAGTTGGACTAAAAGTTAAAGAGGTAATTCAAACAGAAGATAAGCCTCTCAGACTCCACTTTCTATGAGCAAGAGTCACGCTGCGAAAGCTACTTAGCTACCAACACAGATAATTTCCTATGAGACAAAAAATAAATAAATGCATCTTAGAGGATAGAAGCAAGAGTCCAGGGAGAAGATCTAAGAGCTACAGAAAACAAGGGCCTAGGTATCCCTCTCAGGGAGCAGGAGCAGAACCAGACTCTCATCAAGGAACATTCTCTGACCCATATAAGGGAAGCCAATATCAACATGTAACCAGATAGACTTCACAATTGCTGTGGACCAGCAACTACTTTGTTGTTCCTGGTCTCTCCATTTTAAATAGGTCTGGCTCTTAGGTCTATCCAGTTCCTAAACCACTGCTGTGTTCTAGGGGTGCTGAGATAGAATGTTTGTCGTTTAAATTCAAAGTCAAAGTCTCTGAATCAAGAGACGCTGCACCTGGGGAGCCACACTGAGAGGTCTTATCTACATCTGAACCTGATGCAGATCATGAAATAATATACTTCAAGTTTGATGCCATAATGAGATGAAACTTTTGGGGGTCTTGGGAAGAGTGAATGTATTTTGCACATGACAGGGAGCGATTTGCTGAGGCTAGAGGACAGACTGTGTCCTTTAGAGACAGACTCTAAAGATGGCCCATTTCTTCCACCCATGTTGCATATCCCTTTGGAATGTGACTTTGAAGTTCCTCCCACTGAGAGGTGAGGCTCGCTTCTCCACCCCTTTAATCTCAGATGACATTGTGACTTGCTTTGGGCAGTCAAATGTAACAAAAGTTATATGTAACTTCTGAGCCCAGGCCATAAAAGGCCTAACAGCTGCCACTCTCATCTTGGAAAGTGGCCATCACCATGTAAAAGAAAAATAGAGGGGGGGCGGAGCAAGATGGCCGAATAGGAGCAGCTCCAGTCTTCAACTCCCAGCGCCAGCGACACAGAAGACCGGTGATTTCGGCATTTTCAACTGAGGTACTGGGTTCATCTCACTGGGGAGTGCCGGACGATCTGTACTGGTCAGCTGCTGCAGCCCGACCAGCGAGAGCTGAAGCAGGGCGAGGCATCGCCTCACCTCGGAAGCGCAAGGGGGAAGGGAATCCCTTTTCCTAGCCAGGGGAACTGAGACAAACAACACCTGGAGAATCGGGTAACTCCCACCCCAATACTGCGCTTTGAGCAAACAGGCACACCAGGAGATCATATCCCACACCTGGCCGGGAGGGTCCCACACCCACGGAGCCTCCCTCATTGCTATCACAGCAGTCTGTGATCTACCAGCAAGGCAGCAGCGAGGCTGGGGGAGGGGCGCCCGCCATTGCTGAGGCTTAAGTAGGTAAACAAAGCTGCTGGGAAGCTCGAACTGGGTGGAGCTCACAGCAGCCCAAGGAAACCTGCCTGTCTCTGTAGACTCCACCTCTGGGGGCAGGGCACAGTAAAAAATAACAAAGCAGCAGACACCTCTGCAGACGCAAACGACTCTGTCTGACAGCTTTGAAGAGAGCAGTGGATCTCCCAACATGGAGGTTGAGATCTGAGAAGGGACAGACTCCCTGCTCAAGCGGGTCCCTGACCCCTGAGTAGCCTAACTGGGAGACATCCCCCACTAGGGGCAGTCTGACACCCCACACCTCACAGGGTGGAGTACACCCCTGAGAGGAAGCTTCCAAAGCAAGAATCAGACAGGTACACTCGCTGTTCAGCAATATTCTATCTTCTGCAGCCTCTGCTGCTGATACCCAGGCAAACAGGGTCTGGAGTGGACCTCAAGCAATCTCCAACAGACCTACAGCTGAGGGTCCTGACTGTTAGAAGGAAAACTATCAAACAGGAAGGACACCTACACCAAAACCCCATCAGTACATCACCATCATCAAAGACCAGAGGCAGATAAAACCACAAAGATGGGGAAAAAGCAGGGCAGAAAAGCTGGAAATTCAAAAAATAAGAGCGCATCTCCCCCGGCAAAGGAGTGCAGCTCATCGCCAGCAACGGATCAAAGCTGGACGGAGAATGACTTTGACGAGATGAGAGAAGAAGGCTTCAGTCCATCAAATTTCTCAGAGCTAAAGGAGGAATTACATACCCAGCGCAAAGAAACTAAAAATCTTGAAAAAAAAGTGGAAGAATTGACGGCTAGACTAATTAATGCAGAGAAGGTCATAAACGAAATGAAAGAGATGAAAACCATGACACGAGAAATACGTGACAAATGCACAAGCTTCAGTAACCGACTCGATCAACTGGAAGAAAGAGTATCAGCGATTGAGGATCAAATGAATGAAATGAAGCGAGAAGAGAAACCAAAAGAAAAAAGAAGAAAAAGAAATGAACAAAGCCTGCAAGAAGTATGGGATTATGTAAAAAGACCAAATCTCCGTCTGATTGGGGTGCCTGAAAGTGAGGGGGAAAATGGAACCAAGTTGGAAAACACTCTTCAGGATATCATCCAGGAGAACTTCCCCAACCTAGTAGGGCAGGCCAACATTCAAATCCAGGAAATACAGAGAACGCCACAAAGATACTCCTCGAGAAGAGCAACTCCAAGACACATAATTGCCAGATTCACCAAAGTTGAAATGAAGGAAAAAATCTTAAGGGCAGCCAGAGAGAAAGGTCGGGTTACCCACAAAGGGAAGCCCATCAGACTCACAGCAGATCTCTCGGCAGAAACTCTACAAGCCAGAAGAGAGTGGGGGCCAATATTCAACATTCTTAAAGAAAAGAATTTTCAACCCAGAATTTCATATCCAGCCAAACTAAGTTTCATAAGTGAAGGAGAAATAAAATCCTTTACAGATAAGCAAATGCTTCGAGATTTTGTCACCACTAGGCCTGCCTTACAAGAGACCCTGAAGGAAGCACTAAACATGGAAAGGAACAACCGGTACCAGCCATCTCAAAAACATGCCAAAATGTAAAGACCATCGAGGCTAGGAAGAAACTGCATCAACTAACGAGCAAAATAACCAGTTAATATCATAATGGCAGGATCAAGTTCACACATAACAATCTTTACCTTAAATGTAAATGGACTAAATGCTCCAATTAAGAGACACAGACTGGCAAACTGGATAAAGAGTCAAGACCCATCAGTCTGCTGTATTCAGGAGACCCATCTCACACGCAGAGACATACATAGGCTCAAAATAAAGGGATGGAGGAAGATTTACCAAGCAAATGGAGAACAAAAAAAAGCAGGGGTTGCAATACTAGTCTCTGATAAAACAGACTTTAAACCATCAAAGATCAAAAGAGACAAAGAAGGCCATTACATAATGGTAAAGGGATCAATTCAACAGGAAGAGATAACTATCCTAAATATATATGCACCCAATACAGGAGCACCCAGATTCATAAAGCAAGTCCTTAGAGACTTACAAAGAGACTTAGACTCCCATACAATAATAATGGGAGACTTCAACACTCCACTGTCAACATTAGACAGATCAACGAGACAGAAAGTGAACAAGGATATCCAGGAATTGAACTCATCTCTGCAGCAAGCAGACCTAATAGACATCTATAGAACTCTCCACCCCAAATCAACAGAATATACATTCTTCTCAGCACCACATCGTACTTACTCCAAAATTGACCACGTAATTGGAAGTAAAGCACTCCTCAGCAAATGTACAAGAACAGAAATTATAACAAACTGTCTCTCAGACCACAGTGCAATCAAACTAGAACTCAGGACTAAGAAACTCAATCAAAACCGCTCAACTACATGGAAACTGAACAACCTGCTCCTGAATGACTACTGGGTACATAACAAAATGAAGGCAGAAATAAAGATGTTCTTTGAAACCAATGAGAACAAAGATACAACATACCAGAATCTCTGGGACACATTTAAAGCAGTGTGTAGAGGGAAATTTATAGCACTAAATGCCCACAAGAGAAAGCAGGAAAGATCTAAAATTGACACTCTAACATCGCAATTAAAAGAACTAGAGAAGCAAGAGCAAACACATTCGAAAGCTAGCAGAAGGCAAGAAATAACTAAGATCAGAGCAGAACTGAAGGAGATAGAGACACAAAAAACCCTCCAAAAAATCAATGAATCCAGGAGTTGGTTTTTTGAAAAGATCAACAAAATTGACAGACCACTAGCAAGACTAATAAAGAAGAAAAGAGAGAAGAATCAAATCGATGCAATTAAAAATGATAAAGGGGATATCACCACCGACCCCACAGAAATACAAACTACCATCAGAGAATACTATAAACACCTCTACGCAAATCAACGGGAAAATCTAGAAGAAATGGATAATTTCCTGGACACTTACACTCTTCCAAGACTAAACCAGGAAGAAGTTGAATCCCTGAATAGACCAATAGCAGGTTCTGAAATTGAGGCAATAATTAATAGCCTACCAACCAAAAAAAGTCCAGGACCAGATGGATTCACAGCTGAATTCTACCAGTGGTACAAGGAGGAGTTGGTACCATTCCTTCTGAAACTATTCCAATCAATAGAAAAAGAGGGAATCCTCCCTAACTCATTTTATGAGGCCAACATCATCCTGATACCAAAGCCTGGCAGAGATACAACAAAAAAAGAGAATTTTAGACCAATATCCCTGATGAACATCGATGCAAAAATCCTCAATAAAATACTGGCAAACCGGATTCAGCAACACATCAAAAAGCTTATCCACCATGATCAAGTGGGCTTCATCCCTGGGATGCAAGGCTGGTTCAACATTCGCAAATCAATAAACATAATCCAGCATATAAACAGAACCAAAGACAAGAACCACATGATTATTTCAATAGATGCAGAAAAGGCTTTTGACAAAATTCAACAGCCCTTCATGCTAAAAACGCTCAATAAATTTGGTATTGATGGAACGTACCTCAAAATAATAAGAGCTATTTATGACAAACCCACAGCCAATATCATACTGAATGGGCAAAAACTGGAAAAATTCCCTTTGAAAACTGGCACAAGACAGGGATGCCCTCTCTCACCACTCCTATTCAACATAGTGTTGGAAGTTCTGGCTAGGGCAATCAGGCAAGAGAAAGAAATCAAGGGTATTCAGTTAGGAAAAGAAGAAGTCAAATTGTCCCTGTTTGCAGATGACATGATTGTATATTTAGAAAATCCCATTGTCTCAGCCCAAAATCTCCTTAAGCTGATAAGCAACTTCAGCAAAGTCTCAGGATACAAAATTAATGTGCAAAAATCACAAGCATTCTTATACACCAGTAACAGACAAACAGAGAGCCAAATCAGGAATGAACTTCCATTCACAATTGCTTCAAAGAGAATCAAATACCTAGGAATCCAACTGACAAGGAATGTAAAGGACCTCTTCAAGGAGAACTTCAAACCACTGCTCAGTGAAATCAAAGAGGACACAAACAAATGGAAGAACATACCATGCTCATGGATAGGAAGAATCAATATCGTGAAAATGGCCATACTGCCCAAGGTAATTTATAGATTCAATGCCATCCCCATCAAGCTACCAATGAGTTTCTTCACAGAATTGGAAAAAACTGCTTTAAAGTTCATATGGAACCAAAAAAGAGCCCGCATCTCCAAGACAATCCTAAGTCAAAAGAACAAAGCTGGAGGCATCACGCTACCTGACTTCAAACTCTACTACAAGGCTACAGTAACCAAAACAGCATGGTACTGGTACCAAAACAGAGATATAGACCAATGGAACAGAACAGAGTCCTCAGAAATAATACCACACATCTACAGCCATCTGATCTTTGACAAACCTGAGAGAAACAAGAAATGGGGAAAGGATTCCCTATTTAATAAATGGTGCTGGGAAAATTGGCTAGCCATAAGTAGAAAGCTGAAACTGGATCCTTTCCTTACTCCTTATACGAAAATTAATTCAAGATGGATTAGAGACTTAAATGTTAGACCTAATACCATAAAAATCCTAGAGGAAAACCTAGGTAGTACCATTCAGGACATAGGCATGGGCAAAGACTTCATGTCTAAAACACCAAAAGCAACGGCAGCAAAAGCCAAAATTGACAAATGGGATCTCATTAAACTAAAGAGCTTCTGCACAGCAACAGAAACTACCATCAGAGTGAACAGGCAACCTACAGAATGGGAGAAAATTTTTGCAATCTACTCATCTGACAAAGGGCTAATATCCAGAACCTACAAAGAACTCAAACAAATTTACAAGAAAAAAACAAACAACCCCATCAAAAAGTGGGCAAAGGATATGAATAGACATTTCTCAAAAGAAGACATTCATACAGCCAACAGACACATGAAAAAATGCTCATCATCACTGGCCATCAGAGAAATGCAAATCAAAACCACAATGAGATACCATCTCACACCAGTTAGAATGGCGATCATTGAAAAGTCAGGAAACAACAGGTGCTGGAGAGGATGTGGAGAAATAGGAACACTTTTACACTGTTGGTGGGATTGTAAACTAGTTCAACCATTATGGAAAACAGTATGGCGATTCCTCAAGGATCTAGAACTAGATGTACCATATGACCCAGCCATCCCATTACTGGGTATATACCCAAAGGATTATAAACTATGCTGCTATAAAGACACATGCACACGTATGTTTATTGCAGCACTATTCACAATAGCAAAGACTTGGAATCAACCCAAATGTCCATCAGTGACAGATTGGATTAAGAAAATGTGGCACATATACACCATGGAATACTATGCAGCCATAAAAAAGGATGAGTTTGTGTCCTTTGTAGGGACATGGATGCAGCTGGAATCCATCATTCTTAGCAAACTATCACAAGAACAGAAAACCAAACACCGCATGTTCTCACTCATAGGTGGGAACTGAACAATGAGATCACTTGGACTCAGGAAGGGGAACATCACACACCGGGGCCTATCATGGGGAGGGGGGGGGGGGGAGGGATTGCATTGGGAGTTATACCTGATGTAAATGACGAGTTGATGGGTGCAGCACACCAACAAGGCACAAGTATACATATGTAACAAACCTGCACGTTATGCACATGTACCCTACAACTTACAGTATTATAATAATAAATTAATTTAAAAAATAAATAAATAAATAAATAATAAATAAAAAATTAAAAAAAAATTAAAAAAAAATATTTTGTAGAGATGAGGTCTCACTATGTTGCCTAGGCTCGTCTTGAACTCCTGGACTCAAGCAATCCTCCTGCCTCGGCCTCCCAAAGTGCTGGGATTATAGGCATGAGCCACTGTGCCTGGCAGTCCCTTTATTTCTGTTGCTAATTGTTAAGTTATATAAGTAAAGATTTCTTCCTTTAAAAAAAAAAAAAAAAAGAAAAATAGATTATTCTGCTAATAAAGGAGAAACTATGTGGAGGAGAACCAGACACCCCAGCCAAGAGCCTTAGGTAAGAATGTGTAAGTGAGGCCAGACATGTGAGTGAATCCATTCTGGGTCATCCAGCTGAGCTGCCAGATCACTGCAACCATAAAGGTGGGCCCCAGGGAAACCAACAGAAGAACCAGCCATCTAAGCCCAGTCAACCTGTCTGAAACTGTGAGGAAATAAATGATTGTTGTTTTAAACCATTAACTTTTTGTGACATGGTTTGTTATGTATCAAGAAACAGACTAATGGTTCAGTTAGCATCTTGTGCTATACAAAAGCCAACAATTTGGCCGGGCATGGTGGCTCATGCCTGTAATCCCAGCACTTTGGGAGGCCAAGGCGGGCAGATCACCTGAGGTTAGGAGTTCAAGACAAGCCTGACCAATATGGTGAAACCCTGTCTCTACTAAAAATACAAAAATTAGCCAGGCATGGTGGTAGGCACCTGTAGTCCCAGCTACTCAAGAGGCTAAGACAGGAGAGTTGCTTGAAACCGGGAGGCAGAGGTTGCAGTGAGCCAAGATTGTGCCACTGCATTCCAGCCTGGGTGACAGAGCAAGACTCCACCAAATAAAAAAAGCCAATAACTCATAAACACTTATAAATAAACAGTCTCATCTGATTTCCTCCTTGGTGTATGTGGTAGATGTTGCTATTATCTCCATCTATAGATATAGAAATAGAGGCTTAGAGAGGTTAAGTAACTATTCAGGACCACACAGCCTGTAAGTGAACCAGGATGCAAATTTTCCAATCCCAAAAGCCAAGGTACTACTTGTCTTTTAAATTCAAAGTCTCTAGATTAAGTGGAGATGCATCTGAGGAGTCATATTTGGAGAGTTTTATCTGCTGCTGAAACTGATGCAGATTGTGAGATAATGAACTTCAAGTCTGATACTATAATGAGATATAATGTTTTTTTGTCATGCCACTGGTGCCTTTTAGATACTACAGTTAGATAACATTACTGTAGTCTGGAATGCAAAACACTAGAACTTGAAGACTTTGCAAATAGATGCTTTTCTGTGTGTAGGTGGACTAGTACAGGATGATAAATAGACAGACATTAATAAGAGCAGCAAGCACACCCCTACCTTCAGGACTTTGAACTTGCTCTTTCTTCTGCATGGACCATTCTCCAAGGTATCTCTGAGGCTTGCTCCTTTACCTTCTTAAAGTCTCTGTTCTACGTTGCCTTGTCTGCAAGGCCTTTTCTAGCTGTCTCTGCCCCAGCCCATGCACAACCTATTCCTTTTCCTGCTTTGCTTTGCCCCGTGGCACTTACCACCCTCTGACATGTTATTTGTTTTACTGGTTTATTTGGTAATCAATAGGATGTAAGCTCCATGAGGACAGGGCTTTTTCATCTGTCTTGTTTAATAGTGCATCTCCAGTGCCTAGAGCAGTTCCTGGCACGTGATAGGTACCCCATATGCGTATGTTGAATGAAGGAATAAATAGAACCTGGTTTTTCACAGCTTAGCAATAACATCTTAGAGATACTTGAATTATAGAAGCCTATGTGTGAAACCTTTATCTCCTTTATCTTGTAGAATTCTGTTTTGGGAGCTTCTGACTTCTGAAGAAAACTGCTCCCTGTCTTTGGCTTCTAACAAATGGGGCTCTTTAGTCCTGTTGCCCCCAGTATCCTGAGCCCTGGACACCAGAATTTCAAGGCACTCATTTTTCTGTCTTTCTTTCCTGTTTTTCTGTATTTCCATCTGGCCTTGCCACTGCCCCAGCTCTTGTCTAACATGAGCTCCTGGCTGCACATAGAAAGATGCAGGCAATGAGGTGATGAATAAGGAAAGGGGGAAACTTCTTTGCAAATTCTAAACATTGAACACAGAGAAATAAGAATTTCTCGGTGCTTTCCTCCCATAGCACAAATGGAGCTCCTGAGAAAAGAGGTGTGGACTCTTGGACAAACCCTGCCATATGTACTTGTTTCTTCCCTAGTACCTTTGCTTATGCTGCACATACACATGCATTCCTACATGCATGTACACACATATGCATGCATACATGCACACACACACACCTGAAATGCCAACCTCTAACATCAGATCAACCCCATATCTCAAGATCCATGGCTTCCTTGCTGCTTATTCTCATCACACCACCTAACATTGCTTTTTCTTCCTTGAAATTCTCTAACATTTATAGTCTATAGCAATCTCTATCACTGAGGGTCCCAGCAGGAAACAGATGGCAACTCAGCAGGGTATTTGAAGAGATGCTTTATGGAAGGTCTGTTTACAGAGGTTGGAGCAAGAGTTAAAGGGACTGGGTTATTCTGGGTGCCCTGGGAAGAAGATGCCAAGACACCATTAAACCTGCAAGGATTTTTTTTAGGGGAAATGCCTGTGACAGAAAATGGGGAGGGGCCCAGGGAAAGCTGTAAGAACAGTCAGACCATGATGCAAGTCTGACCTTGAAGGAAGGACAGAGGAATAGAAGGTTAGATGGAAACATCCTAAAGAATGATGCAGTCTAAGGCAAGTTCGGTAGTCCTCAAGCCACACTGGTCACCAGAGGAGTCCCATGCCTCCCAAGAATGTATCTTCCTTAGTGTACCTGCCACATTCATTCTTTAGCTGAAAGCAGCCCACGGGGAATGTAGCCTCTGTGAAAACGGGATGCTGGATCTCAGAGCCACAGCAACTGCCTTTATTGGTTATTTGTGTGCCCTATAGTTAGAATTCCCCAAGGCACATTCTCATGGCTGCTACAGTCCACCCCTTGCGCTGAGCAAACCTTCTCCACACAGATTTGGGCAGCAGCTGGTTTCATAATTTCATTAGTCCAGTGGGTCTTTCTTCCTAAGTAAGAACCAGGAGAGGGAGGTTAGTAGGATGAACTGTTGCCCTCCCTTTGCAATTGACCTTAGGCCACAACTAATGCCATTCTCCCCTTTCCCCATTGTCCCTTTTAAAGTTTCCTCAACCTCAGCAATCTTTGTGGTTTACGTGGGTTCCACATGTATTCTTTCCTGCTCCCATTGTGTAAAACCAGATCTGATTCTTCCTGCTAATCAAGGACACTGCCCCTCTCCTTGCCTACTGTCCATGGGCACAATAAATCCAAGCTGTAACTTGTAGTTCAATGGGAACTTCCTGTGACCTCTGGCAAAGGTGCCTCTTCAGCAGTCAGAACTTCCAACCCTGCAGAACCCAAGGTTTCAGGGACATGGAGCATCCCCCAGTGGGTCATTGGTATGATGGTAAGTGGAGCCACTCCTGCCTCTACAGCTTGGTTCTGGGGCCCTTGCTTCCTTCTTATGGAAGACATAGTACCATAAATGCCAATGGTTTAAAAAATGGACTGCATCATAAATAATGGTATCGTATTCCTTCAGAATGTTTCCTCTCAGCTGGGGCTTCAACTGTGCCTCTGGAGGGCTGTCCCAGTGTTGCAAGAGCATGGCTGCCTATGAGCAGGAGTCTGTGATAAAACCATTGGTTCCCTAGTCATGGTCCCACTCTCACACCTCACTCAAGGTGACATGGATCCTCTGGTCAGATGCTGTGCTGTTGTGAGATTCCATGCCTATGAATCAGGCATTCTGAAAGCCCCCAGATAAAAATGCTGGCTGAGGTTTTGTGGGTGGGAAAGGCAAACCCATCCCCAGAAAAGGTATCTGTCCCTGGAGAAGGATTCACTGGCTCTTCCAGAATGGACGGGAGCCAGTGTAGTCAACTTGTCACTGTGCAGTCAATTGGTTTCCTTGAGGAATAGTGCCTGGTTGAATTGGACTCTTGCTAACAATGTGGACCTTCAGAAGCAGCAGTAGCTAGATCAGCCTTGATAAGTGAAAGTCCACGCTATTAAGTTCACACATATCTTCCTCTCTAATGCTACAGCCACTCCACTCATGAGTCCATCGTGTCAATGTGGGCTGGCTTATTATCAAGGCTGGCTGCAAGGAACTGAATGTGCACCCTCATCCCCTCCAAAATTCATGTTTAAGTCCTAACCTCCAAGGTGAGGATATCAGAAGGTGGAGTCTTTGGGGATAATTAAATCATGAAGGTGAACCGCTTATGAATAGGTTAGTGCTTTTATAAAAGAAGCCCCAGACAGTTCATTCTCCTCTCCCACCACATAAGAACACAGCAAGAAGGCACCATCTATGAACCAGAAAGTTGATCTTTATCAGACATGGAATCTTGTTCCCAGGCTAGGACTTCACAGCCTCCAGAACTGTGAGAAATAAATTTCTGTTGTTTATAAGCCACCCAGTTCATGGTATTTTGTTATAGCAGCCTCAACAAACTAAAACACTGACCAATGTGAACAGGTCAAGTCCTTTTGTCTACTCAGTTACCTAGTTGATAGCACATACTTAGTGGTGAACATATGATTCAAAATCCTTATACTTGGTACCCATTCCCATATGTCTGTCACATGCTTCTACCCACGTTGCCTTGCCTCTAGTCCTTTTCTTTCCAGACCCCTAACCAGGTAATTGACCGCTTTCCTTTCCATACAAAGTAGATGACCAGGTGCACTGCTCAAAGCTTCACCCACTGGGAAGATTTTTCCCTCTCTGCTGCCTTTTGGGGTCACCCTAAATGTGGGGGAAATGCAGCCACTCTCCATTTTTGGCTTGCACCCATGTACTGAGTTGATCCACCTGTAAACCAAGAGTAAACTATGTTGCTTCCTCTTCCAGCTGATCATACAGGATTCCTCTCTATGGCCACAGGCACAAGCTGGGAAAATCCAACTGTGGTGGGTGACCAGGAGGTCTAGCAAGTTAGTCATGCCCTCAGGTCCTACTCAAGCTCAACACCACATGTAATATTTCCACACCACAATAGATGGGTACTGGGCCTGTCTGACTTTATAACTTGGTAGCTCTGACAGAGCCCAGCTCATAATAGGCAGTTCTGGATGCATTGCCACTTGATGTCCATGGCCATGTTCTGTTTCCACTAGGACCCAGTAACATGCCAAGAGCTATTTCTTAAAGGATGCATGATTCTCTACTGCAGATGGCATGACATGGGTCCAGGGTCTCAATGGCCTGCGCTGTGGCTCTCCCACCAGGGCTTCCCAACCCAACTTTTCACCTCTTCCTCCTCCAAACCATTACTCCCTGTCCCCTTTCATCTTTTTTTTAAGACTCTATTCATTGACCTAATTAACATTGTATTCGTTTTCTAGGGCTTCCATAAAAAAGTACTAAGTGGCTTAATTAAACAACAGAAACTTACTGTCTCACGATTCTGAAGGCTGGAATCAAAATCAAGGTGTGGATAGAGTTGGTTTTTTCGGAGGGCTATGCAGGCGAATCTGTTCCACGCCTCTGTCTTAGCTTCTGCTGGTATGCTGGCAATCTTGGTGTGCACTGTCTTGCAGAAGCACTCCCTCAGCTTTTGCATGAATCTTCATGTGGCCTTCTCCCTTTTTAGAGGGACGCCAGCCACATTCGGTTAGAGGGCCACCCTTTCCCAGTATGGCCTCATCATAACTAATTACATCTGCAACAATCCTGTTTCCAAATAAGGTCACATTCTGAGGCCATGGGGGTTAGGATGTCAACAAATAAATTTGACGTTATTTAACCCATTTAATTTAAACCATAAAAAGCAACTTGATGTTCCCTCATCATTGAGCACCTCCCTCTGATGCTTTATTTGCTCTGGGATGGAGACAACTGTCTCCCAGATCAGCCGGACATTGCTTTTCTTCAAATGGGGAGCTCTCAGTTGGACTGGTGATGAGCAGAAAGCCCCAGGCGCAATGGCCTTCAGAGTCCAGGCCAGGAACATGGCTCATCACAGGCCTTGCCCTATCCAGACCCTCTCCATCCCAGGAGAGTGGGGTGCCCTGAAGCCTCCCACCCTGCTGGGCCTCAGCACAGCTAATTCCCCACCGAGGCCCTTCTCCACGTTTGACCTTATCACTCCACATTTCAATGTCTTCTTGCCAGACATAGTGTGAAAAGATGCTTTTTAAAAGAAACTAGGCTAGGTGCAGTGGCTCATGCATGTAATCCCAGCACTTTGGGAGGCCAAGGCCAGGAGTTCAAGGCAGAGCAGTGAGTTATAATTGTGCCATTGTACTCCAGACTAGGTGACAGAGCAAGACCTTGTCTCATAAAAAATTAAATTAAATAACTGAAACTATGTTATGGACTAAGTGTTTGTGTCTCCCCCACCCCCATCTCCCCTGAATAGCCCAAATGCATTTGTTGAAATCCTGAATCCCCAGTGTGATGGTATTAGGAGATGGGGACTCTGCGAGGTGATTAGGGCCTGAGGGTGCAGCTCTCATGATAAGATTGGTGCCCTTATAAGAAGAAATTCTCTTTTTCTGAGTACTTATCAATGATAGACTGAATAAAGAAAGTGTGGTACATATACACCATGGAATACTCTGTAGCCATAAAAGAGGACGAGATCATGTCCTTTGCCTGGACCTGAATGGAGCTGGAAGCCATTATCCTTAGCAAACTAACACAGGAACAGAAAACCAAATGCTGCACGTACTCACTTATAAGTGGGAGCTAAATGAGGGGTGGGAGGAGGGATAGGATTAGGAAAAATAATTTATGAGTACCAGGCTCCATACCTGGGTGATGAAATAATGTGTACAACAAACCCTCATGACACAAGTCTACTTATGTGACAAACCTGCACATGTATCCCCGAACCTCAAATAAAAGTTAAAAACGAGCGAGTGCGCGCTCCTCCTAGCCCGCCGCTAGATCCATCCCGGCCCAGCCACCATGTCCATTCACTTCAGCTCCCCGGTATTCACCTCGCGCTCAGCCGCCTTTTCGGCCCGCGGCGCCCAGGTGCGCCTGAGCTCCGCGCGCCCCGGCGGCCTTGGCAGCAGCAGCCTCTACGGCTTGGGCGCCTCGCGACCGCGCGTGGCCGTGCGCTCCGCCTATGGGGGCCCGGTGGGCGCCGGCATCCGTGAGGTCACCATCAACCAGAGCCTGCTGGCCCCGCTGCGGCTGGACACTGACCCCTCCCTCCAGCGGGTGCGCCAGGAGGAGCGCGAGCAGATCAAGACCCTCAACAACAAGTTTGCCTCCTTCATCGACAAGGTGCGGTTTCTGGAGCAGCAGAACAAGCTGCTGGAGACCAAGTGGATGCTGCTGCAGGAGCAGAAGTCGGCCAAGAGCAGCCGCCTCCCAGACGTCTTTGAGGCCCAGATCGCTGGCCTTCGGGGGCAGCTCGAGGCGCTGCAGGTGGATGGGGGCCGCCTGGAGGCGGAGCTGCGGAGCATGCAGGATGTGGTGGAGGACTTCAAGAATAAGTATGAAGATGAAATTAACCGCCGCGCAGCTGCTGAGAATGAGTTTGTGGTGCTGAAGAAGGATGTGGATGCTGCCTACATGAGCAAGGTGGAGCTGGAGGCCAAGGTGGATGCCCTGAATGATGAGATCAACTTCCTCAGGACCCTCAATGAGATGGAGTTGACAGAGCTGCAGTCCCAGATCTCCGACACATCTGTGGTGCTGTCCATGGACAACAGTCGCTCTCTGGACCTGGACAGCATCATTGCTGAGGTCAAGGCGCAGTATGAGGAGATGGCCAAATGCAGCCGGGCTGAGGCTGAGGCCTGGTATCAGGCCAAGTTTGAGACCCTCCAGGCCCAAGCTGGGAAGCATGGGGACGACCTCCGGAATACCCGGAACGAGATTTCAGAGATGAACCGGGCCATCCAGAGGCTGCAGGCTGAGATCGACAACATCAAGAACCAGCGTGCCAAGTTGGAGGCCGCCATTGCCGAGGCTGAGGAGCGTGGGGAGCTGGCACTCAAGGATGCTCGTGCCAAGCAGGAGGAGCTGGAAGCTGCCCTGCAGCGGACCAAGCAGGATATGGTGCGGCAGCTGCGTGAGTACCAGGAACTCATGAGCGTGAAGCTGGCCCTGGACATCGAGATCGCCACCTACCGCAAGCTGCTGGAGGGCGAGGAGAGCCGGTTGGCCGGAGATGGAGTGGGAGCCGTGAATATCTCTGTGGTGAATTCCACTGGTGGCAGTAGCAATGGTGGTGGCATTGGGCTGACCCTCCGGGAAACCATGGGCAGCAATGCCCTGAGCTTCTCCAGCAGTGCGGGTCCTGGGCCCCTGAAGGCTTACTCAATCCGGACCACATCCACCAGTCGCAGGAGTGCCCGCAACTGAGCTGCCTCCCACCACTCCATTCCTCCAGCCACTGCCCACAGTCACAAGAAGATTCCCATCCCTGCCTCCCATGCCTGGTCCCAAGACCATGAGACAGTCTGGAAAGTGATGTCAGAATAGCTTCCAATAAAGCACCCTCATTCTGAGAAAAAAAAAAAAAAAAAGTTAAAAACAAGAGAAGAAACCTGAGAGAACCCGCTTCCAGTCTCGTCTCTCTTTGTGCTCCACCTTGTTAAGATACAATGAGAAGACCTCTGTCTGCAAACTGGAAAGCAGCCTTCCCCAGACCCTGGATCTGCAGGCAATTTGATCTTGGACTTCCCAGCTTCCAGAACTGTGAGAAATAGGCATATGGTGTTTAAGCCAGCCAGTCTATGGTAATTTGTTATGGTAGTCTGAGCCGACTGAAACAAGCTATGCCTCCCTAAAAACCATGCAGCTGGACAGAGCTGTGAAAGAGCCCAGGTGACTTCAGAATCCCCACACACACGCTTTCATCATTCTCATTAGGTCTTTGGAAACTTCCATTTCAGGGAATTGCCTGTCCCTAAACAGCATTATAAACAGGCAGCATAATATAATAAAGAGAGCACTGAGCTAGGAATCAGGGCACCTAGGGTCCAGCCCAGGTTCTGTTATTAGGCACCTGGGTGACGCTGCGCAAGTCACTTCAGCTCCATGATTCTCATCTGTAAAGCAAGCAGGCAGGCCCATGACTATTCCATGGTCTCTAAGTTGCCTTCAAGCATGAAGGCCAATGGCTCAAGCCTATCTGACCGTTAATTTGTCCAATCAGAAAGGGATATATTTGCATAGTCAGGGAAGCTTGTTTTTAAAACTACCCCTTTTCTCTGAAAGTAATTGTGAAAGTGCAGAGAGAAGACCCTTTGGTTCTTGTTTAAAATTCAGGATCTTGAGTATTTTTCTTAAATATGGTTCCTAGTTATCTGTTACTGCATAACAAGCTATCCCATAATGTAGTGGCTCAAAACAAAATGCACCACCTTTCACAACTCTGGATTGACTGAGCTCAGTTGCACGGTTCTTGCTTGGGGTCTCTCATGCAGTTACAGTCAGGTGGAGCTGGAGCTGAGGTCACTGAAGGCTCAGCTGGGCTGGACATCCAAGATCCCCTCCCAAAGGCTGTCAGTTGATGCTGGCTGCCAGGCAGCCTCTCAGGCGGGGCACTAAGCAGAGCCCCTTCATGTGACCTCTCCACGTGTCTTGGGCTTCACCCACTGAG
This sequence comes from Theropithecus gelada, assembly GCF_003255815.1. NCBI lineage: Eukaryota > Metazoa > Chordata > Mammalia > Primates > Cercopithecidae > Theropithecus > Theropithecus gelada. The sequence goes on from NC_037676.1 coordinate 20,086,544, forward strand.
GGGTGAGTTCTGAGAGGAAGTGTCCCCAACGGTGAGTGTTTACAAAAGAGAAGCAGAAACCACAAAGCTCCTATGACCTGGCCTTGGAAAACTCAGAACATCATTTCCACCACATTCTGTTGATCAGACAAGTCACTAAAGGCAACACAGATTCAAGGGGAGAGGAATTCATTCCACTTCTTAATGGAGAAGTGTCAAGGTCCCACTGCAGAAGAGTGTATCCCCTCTAAGCATCAAATTCTCCTTTTGCAAAATAGTGTCTCTAAACCAAGATCAGACTCCCATCCCCTTTTATTCTTCCAAGAAATTACTCCTGCCAGTTCTTCAATACTCAAGAGAACCCCATTCTCCCTGGCTCACTTCTCTGCTCCCCTATACATCCAAAATCACATGTACCCTTTCTCTCTGCCCCTTCTTAACTTGGGCCATCCCCCAACCATCGCCTCTCTCAATGTCCCCTCATCTTAGAATAATAGCACCAGCACCACCTCTTCCTGTCTGGGGAGGTCAGGTCAGCAAGTGACTGGATGCGAGGGTGTGGTAGGCACCTCTGATGGCCCAGAGAAGGAAAGCATATATCTTGTGAACATTTATTATATGACAAGAGTGAGTGAGCAGGAAGCTTACGGCCACCATTAGTGTACAATGAAGCAATTCCAGAGTTGATGCATTTCAGCAATTTCACATCTACAAAACCCTCTGCCCAAAGGAAGCCAAATCTTGCTCTGTGTGTGTGTGTGTGTGTGTGTGTGTGCATGCGCACGCGCGCACGCGTGTGTGCTCAAGTTTCAGAAACTCCAAGTGTCTTTGGAATCTTCATATGGATCTAGGAATTTCATGGGGTCCTACGCCCTAAGCCATGTATCATGGAACTCTTCCTTCCTGGAAGGCCACAAAATATCCAATCTTGCTCACAGGATGAGCTCCCAGAGTTAGCCCTCTGGCCAAGCCCTGGGAGTGATCTGATTGTATCTCAGATGTCTCAAAGTGTCCTAATAAGAACTGAACCACCCTGCTAGTTTCAGTAGAAAGGATCCCTGTTCCCATCACCATTTCCTTGTAAAGAGGCCAGCCCCAGAGAACACTTTCATTATCTAATCATCTTAACTTGCATAATTATTTCCCTAAAAGTACAATTAGCAGATACACTTCTGGGATTTAAATATATAGATAGCACAGGCTAATAAAAATAATTGTATCACATAAGGGAAAAGAAGCTACAAAAAGAAAAGAGAGATAGTAAAAGATTTAGGAAAAGACACGGCAGAAGTGAAACAAACAGAGCAGTTGTGAGGAAAAGCAGGGGGAATGAATGGGAAGGAGAAGGCAGAGAGAGAGAGAGAGAGATGGCTAGAAGAATAAGTGGTAAAACCCCATGAAAAAGCATTTCCAACCCTCCATCCCAGCAGCAGGCGGGGCCAGAGCTCCATGTGCTGATCAGGGAACCCCATAGAAAGAATCCCAGCCAAGATCTCCAACTCAGGACATTGCTCCTGCCCCACCTTCCTCTGCCTCCCCAGTGCCTTATCCTCAGTGCCTCCCTCACTGCCTCATCTCTCCTGGATGACAGCTTGTCTGATGATGAGGATGCTGCCTCCTAGGCCCCACCCTCAGTTCCAGAAACCAGAACTTTTAGAGAAGTAACCTTTCCTGCCCCAGTACCCTGGTGGGGCTTCTGGACACTGCACTACAGGCTGAGCCCCATGTCCTGGGATCCCACATGTGTGGGAATAGGCATCAGGCAGCCAATTGCACTCACTGCTCCTTCTTACAGCCCTAGAGGATATGAGCGTGCAATTCAGAACGTACTCGGGGGACCAGAAGACCCATGGCAGTGATGAAGTTCCTCACTTCCTGCAGTCACAGAGAAGACGTGGTGAGGACTAAGCCCAGGATCTGACAGTAAGGGCTGCAGAGCTGTGGAGCCCGTTAATTCTCATCCCTACCAGACCTCTAATGACAAGGTGAGGGCACTGGTGAAGAAGCAGGGGCACTCGGAAATCAGATGGGGAGCTTTAACTGACAGAGCAGACAAATTCCATCTGCCGAATTCCCCTATACCTTCCTAGCTCTCCAGGATGGGGTGTTAACAGCTCCATGCAGCTGGCCCCAGGGCTATGAACCATCCATCACATGCTGCCCACACTGCTGTCATCAGTTCCTTTGTAAATTAAGCATCTTAAAATTATCCCGGGGTGAGTATGCCAGCTGTTTCCTGTGGGTGCCCTAACTGATATAGGTGTTAATAAATGTTAAGAGGGGAACAGAGTGCTATGGCCTAATACATTTGGAAAAGTCATGGCGAAACCTAACCAGGTTTTCCAACTGCAGAGTTTAGTCAAATACTAAAGGTACTGAGATATAAATGTGCTTTTTATTCCTGTTTCAGTAGGAGACTCAAAAGAAGAATTGGAAACCCTAATCCAAAACTCAGAAGTTAGATGTTAGCTAATCTTCATCTCAGTCTGGTTCCCAGTGCCTCACAGTAGAGTTAAGAGCACCTTATGTTTCAGAGGAAAAACAACAACAGAGGCTGATACCAAACACACAGAAGGCAACCCCCAACTGAGATTTAGTTCAAGAGATGGAGACCAACTAAAGAGGAAGGGTAGGATTTCCCAGGCCCTTGGGTGATGTGTGGGGATAGACAGAGATGGGTATCTTGGAGCAGCAGGACCTGAGCCCCAATTCCAACAGTTCCATAGGGTGGCCTGAGTTCCAATGGAAGCTCCAGTAGCCTGGTGCCCAAGGGAAACAGACATGGAGTCAGTGACTTGAGAACCTTGGCCAAGATCCCTGTGCCCAATGTTGGCGTGGAAACAACAGAGCCATCCACTGTACAGGGCTCTCATCAGTGACCATAAGGGACTTGTGGCCAGAGGCTCATCCCCAAACTTCCTATGGCTGTCATCTCCCCAGAGACCCTGTGAAATCCCAGAGAAAGGGGAAACATAAGTCAGATTGATCTGTTGCCAGTTAGAGGGAAGCAGAGGTCATCCCTAGATGCCTGGCTATGACCCCTGGATTCCATCATGGTGCAGGTGCATTCCATCATGGTGCATGTGCATTCCACCACGGTGCGGGCGCATTCCACCACGGTGCGGGCGCATTCCACCACGGTGCGGGCGCATTCCACCACGGTGCGGGCGCATTCCATCACGGTGCGGGTGCATTCCATCATGGTGCATGTGCATTCCATCATGGTTCATGGGCTCTTATCAGTAGAGCTTTCAATCTGCTTGTTGATTTAATGGCTTAATTCCAAGTGGTTGGAAATGTAAGCCCTAACGCAAGGATAATGGGCAGAAAATTGTAGGGGCGGTGTTCCTTCCTATATTTGCCAGTCATAGCTCTCACTGTGTAGTCCAAATGGCACAGCCAATTTGTCCAACACTGATAAATTAGATGCAAAACCAACCAACTGTTCCAATCACTCCTCATCAACTAAGATCTAGAAAGAAGAGCTGTTCTTACCTACCCACCTTATGGAAGTCTATTTTCTGGCCTCCTTCCCTCTCTCCCAGAGGTATACTCTGCTCCTTGTGCCCCAGGCTCAGCATTGGACTTGATAGTCCCATGTGCTAGACCTGGAATTACTGATTAAGTCAACAGGTCTTCATGGAACGCCTGCCACGTTAGGCAACAAAGGGCATACAACAGATTGCACAGTATTTTTTTTTTTTTTTGTACCAAAATGGATACTAGGTTTTCTGATTAAAATGCTAAATTGAGTGTGTGAAACCCTCTAATTTGATGGAATAAATGATAAAAGCCAGCAGGGACACAGAGAATGAGACAGAAGTCAGTAGCAGATAAGATATTTCAGTCCACTTTTTCAAGGTGGGGTGGGAGAAGAGGAGCAACAACTGTCCTTGCAGAGTTGAGAAAGCTGTGCTCTGAGAGCCTGCGGAGGGTGCCAGTGAGGCAGGAGCCAATTCACCCAGCAACGCCCACAGAAGGCTTGGCATTGGGAGGCAGCAGGTAAAGACAGTGGAGGGGCTGAGCTGAGAAGGAGATGTTGGTTGAAGTCAGTGTGCAGAACAATTAGACCCCCAGGTCTCCTCCAACCCCGAAAAGCCACCTCTCTACTTATCCTGCCCAGATGGTGGAGCAGAGGCTGATCCTCTAGTTCTATTGAACTGGAAAAGCTACAGGTACAAATGCAGGAACACCTGGAAAAGCAGAAGACAGAGTTGAGTCTCAGAGTTAAAAACAGATATGAAATTCTCTATCTTGAATAGTAAGAAATGCGCTCTCTAACTCTGTTTTTCCACCCAGGTCCAAGAATCAAAACAGGTAGGTATACAAACAATAATAGAGATGAGATAAAAGAAAGAAAGAGAGAGAAAGAGACAGACAGAGAGAGACAGAGAGAGAGACAGAGAGAGAGAAGAGAGAGAGAGATCCTGGTAAGCAGTTGACTTTTTTGAAGAAAGAGAATTCTCCTGTCTCCTCACACCAAAAATTAAAAAGATCTATATCCTGCTTGGTGCTTGATCACCCTACAGGAAAGCCAATAATAAGTCCTCCTCCCCTAATATGCATCATACACACACACACACACAGAGAGAGAGAGAGTGAGAGAGAGAAAGAGAGAGAGAGATTCCAGTGATTTTTGGGGATATAGATGACAATTATGGAATATGAAAAACAACAACCAAAATTAACAGAACCAAAAACTAAAGAAAACAATGCAGAGAGCAGAATAAATTTTCCAAAAAAACTTTACTTAGCATCACTTAATGTAGAGGAGAAAACACCGCAGCCATTGAACAAAAAACAAAGGATGTAATTTTTAAAAAGAACAAAGAACAGAAAACACTCTTGGAAGGTAAAAGTGTGATAGTTAAAATAAAAAATGTAATAGGATCATTGAAAGACAAAGTCAAAGAGATCACCCATAATGAAGAAAATAAGAGACAAAGATGAAAAGTAGAAAATAAATTTAGAAGATAATCCAAGAAGTTCAACAATTATCTAGTGGACGTTGCAGAAACAGAGAACAGATAAAAATAAAAGAAAATCATCTAATATGTGCTACAGAAACATTTTCCAATGAACTGACATGAGTCTCCTGTTTGAAATGATTCTGATTGCCCAACATATTAAGTAAAGACCTCTCATCAAGGTTCCTCATCATGAAATTTTAGAAAAACAGAGCTAAAAATAATCTCTTAAATTCTTCCAGAAAGGAAAAATATCACATCAAAAGATGTGAAATAAGAATGACAACTGACTTTTCAGTAACCACAGGGGAAGTCAGAAGACAAAATTCTGAGGGAAATTTATTTTCCATCTAGAATTGATTTTCCAACTAAACCACAATTTCAGTGTGAGGATAGACTAAAGACATTTTTAGACCTCCAAGGCACATTCAGCATCTCAGGAAGCCCCTAGATATGTAGCAGAAGATATGGAGAAGAAATCCAAAAAAGAGAAAAACATGGATCCCAGGAAACAGGGCTCCAGACAGGAGAAAGGAAAAGCTAAGTCTTCAGATGACAGAAAAGGAGAGTGCCAGATGGTGGCTTTGCAGCAGGCCCAGAGAGCAGTTTCAGATGGAACTCTTTCTATGGAACATCATAGAGCCATAGCAATTGGAGGTCTAGTGTGATTTTCCAGTCTCCTGTGGATGCACAGCAGTGTCATGAGTCTTTAAGTGTGTGTGTTCCTCTCCCATTCACAGCCTTCCCTGATCTCCTTCAACTGTAACCTATTCCCTTCCCCTTCCCCTCACCATTGTCCTTCACAGGGGAAGGAGTGTCTGACCTCAAATCTTTCTGGTTCAAAGCCAACCCCTTCACTTCTGCTCTTGATCATCCCTTTGCATCTCAATCACTTGCACCATTCACTTTGCATTATATAGGCATCTCTCTCCCAACTTGCTCCTTCCTTTCAAGTCTAAAAATCTATGTCACTTGAAATTATCACCTTATCTTTCCCTTTCTCTTCTATTCTGAACTTATTGGGGTGGGGGAAGGTCTGCACTCATTGTCCCCACTTTCTTATCTCCTAGTCACTCTTTCATGTAAACTTGCTGTGATGTGTTTCCACCCACATCTAGCCGGGGACATTATTCTGGCCATGGACAGCTCCCAACTCAAACAAATGCTTCTCAGCTCTTATCTGACTTTATTATTTGGCGCATGTGGTTCCTGTGACTGAGAATTCTTTCCTTTCTCTCTCTCTGTGAGCACATCCTGTTTGATTCTTTCTCTGTCCTTTTGGGCAATCCATCCACTCATCCAGAATACATTCATTGAGCACCTACTCTGTGCAAGGCTGGGCACAGAGCTCACAGGCTGATGGAGGAAACAGCCACGGAAACCAGCACATTCTGTAAAGTGCTGCAGATGCAGCGAGGAGGAAACCAGCACATTCTGTAAAGGAGGTCACAGGGGATCCAGGGGAGCACAGAAGAGACAATTGTTCCCACTTAGGGGAGAGCTTCAGAAGGAGCTGAAGGATGACTGAGCACCCTCCGGAAAGACAAGCAGAGCCATGCAGACCTGGAGGGATTGCTAAGGAAGCAAATGTTGGTGGTCTGACATGGCCCAGGACCCCAGCTCCTGGGAGATGTGTGGAGTGGCTGGAGGACGAAGGTGAGAGGCCTTCTCATCACCTGATCTTCGTCCTCCACTAGCTCCCTGAAGACGGTGTCCCATCATGGTCCCCCTGTCCCTCTTTTCTTCCCTGCTCACAATCCACTCCCTGGGGGTCTCTCATTCACCGCCTTCTAGATGCATGAAATGGAACCCATTCTCCTCCTGTGCTCTCTGTTATTAATGGTATCATATCTCTCAGCAACCAAAGACAGTTAGGATTCATCTGGACTCCCTTGTCCTTCCCCCCACACCTTGCCTCAGCAATATCCAAGCCCCATCAATCCCCATATCCCTCTCACATCCACCCTGTGGCCAGGCTCTCAGCATCTCCAAGGTGAACTATTATGAAGGCCTCTTAACTGCCTCAAACCTCATCCTCCCTCTCCATGCGAGCCACCAGGGGATCTTTCTAAAGCACAAATAGGGTAAGACTCTCTCCTTCATTTCCTCTCACCGCAGCAGGCCTCCTCACGCTTTCCCAAGGGAGCTCCCCTAACCTAGCAGAGCTGGGGGCCACACTCCGTCTGAGGGGACCAGACGGGAGCCCAGTCTGAAAGTTCTGCCAGGATCCACTCAGGCTGGTTCCAGTGTTAGGATAATTCTTTAAATTACCTATCTACAGAATCACTCAACCTCCTCCCCAAGGATGTTTAAGTACAACTGATGCCCCAGGAAGATTGCTCTGCATTTATTTCTCCTGGACTTTTGCATTCTCTTTGACACACCACCTCATGCTGTCATAACCAACCATTTCCCCCACTGAGGAGCAGGGGAATGCCAGGTTCTCAGACCAGCACATAGGCCCTTCCAGTCTGGACCATGCCTGGCCCTCCATTACCACCTCTTACCTCTCCCCACCTTGGACTCTGTTCCAGCAACACACTTCTGTACCTCAGACTGTGTTCCAGCAATACACTTCTGTACCTCAGACTGTGTTCCAGCAATACACTTCTGTATCCTCACACTCTAGAACTGGGCCTGCGTAGAAAAACATTTCAGGAATTATCCTCTGGTTTGGAAACTGTCTTCAACCACAGGGCGCCTCTCACTTTAAAACTTTAGGGCCCTCAGCCTGAAATGGACTTCTAGAAAACTCACCATGTCGCATTGTTACTTTTATTAAAGTAACAAATTTCTCACTTTTTATAAAGTATATATGTTCTTTTTTTTTACAAAGTAATACAAGAAAAAACAAAAAATGCAACAACCCTCACACCCTCATTGCTGCCAGAATAAACCAACATTAACACTTAAACATCCTTTCAGATCTACTTCTATTCTCATAACTTTGTGATTTTCCATGTGTCCATCTGTGGCACAAAACAGTGAGCTCCTTAGGGGCCCGGTCTTACATGCCCAGCACCCACAGAATGCCTGATGTGTGCACTGAGGGGTAGGGACTCCCTAGAAGTTACGTCTCCAGTAGCAGGAGAACCGCCCGCTTCCTGCATGAGCCTCCTCTCCTTCATTGACCATCAGGTTTGAGCTCAAAGCCCTGGGCTCCTCTAGTCCCCCAGCTCCCTCCCCACTGCATCATCCACCCTCCCCACCTGTTCCTGTTCCCTAAGTTCCGCTCTGGGGCACAGATTTGGCAGATGAGACTCTGGCGGCCCTTCTAATTACAGTGGAATTGACAAGGTGGGGTGGAGAAGTGTATATTTTTAGCCGTGGTGAAGAGAAGGGAGATCAAGAGAGAATATGGTCTGTCGGAACTTTCCTCAGCTCCTGCTCCTGAGCTCAGCAGGATCCCAGGGTCTTGAACTTGAAAAGTTTTGGAAAGAAAGCAAGCAAGAAAGAAAAGTCTCTGGGGAGGGAGGGGAGGAAAACAGTTACCATTGATGTCAGAATATTTGTTTTGGAGAAATTTGCAAAACAGTGAAATGTGTTTACTGTTCAATGTGGGAGCGCTAACAAGAAATAGATACAGAGGCAGCATGACGCTAACTGCCTTTGACACTGGTGATGGCCCTTTGGTTGGAACAAATTCACCCAGTGCCGAAATGGATTATTTCACACGTCTGTTGTCTTGAGACCCACCCTTTGCAAATATTCTAATGCCCAAATTGGCTTATCTGTCCACTTATTCATTTATTTGAAGGCAGATTGGTGTGAGGCATCAGGCAGGAAGAATCCTGCAAGGATCCAGGGGCTGGAGGCTGGGGAGGATGAGGTCAGCTGATGGGAACCACACCCAGCTCCAGGTGGAGCATTGCACTCTAGGGCCATCTTGGAGCAACGATACCCAAGAATCATTCTGACCTGCCAGTCAGAACAATACCATTCATTTAATCTGCCCTGCCATTGCTATTCATTTAATTTTCACAGCATACAAGGGGGAGGGAACTCTTATCATCCCAATTTAACAGATAAAGAACAGAGGCACACAGATGTAATGTCACCCAACATCAGTGACACTGTTTGGTGGCAGAGTTGGCATGTTGGCTGAAGTCCTTTGTCCCCCACTGCCTGACCCTTTCACATGTCCTAATCTTTGAGAAAGGAAATCAAAGCCCTTCTCTCCAGTCAACAAAGCCACACTTTGTCAATACGGCTCATGAAGGCCACCCACACTCGCCATCTCTCTCTCCACCTGGGCCTGCAGTACACCCAGACAGGCGAGCTGGTCCCTGTTCCTAGTTTTCATACAGACACAGGGTTTCGATTTAAGGGGTCTGGAGATTAGGCTAACACTGCCTATGATAATTAGAATAATAGTGTCTATTTACGTGTTTCTAGTGGTTGATGTTTTTTAATGCTTCAAATGTATTTTTGAAAATAGGCAGCATTGATATAGTTCAGAAACGACAATCAGGTACCCACATCCATGACAACTCCCATTGACTGGTTAACAGCTTCCTGGGATGACCTCTGAGTTGAGATGGGTTCTGAATTCCAGATTTTGTGGGAAAGAATCCTGGAGTTAATACATACCATCTTCTATGAGCATGAAATGATTAAGGGATGGCTTGAGGGCTGCATACAATAGAGTCACATTATAAACACATTTAACTCAGATGCACGCAATCATTCAGATTCTACAAAAGGGCAGAGAGAAAAGCAAATTTTTTAAGTGTGAGTGATTCTACCCACCCTTACATTCAGTAATCACATCCCTTTGAGTGAGGGAAGAATGGGCTGTCAACCTCATACATCTCCTGGCATGAGCATCTTACTACACTAAATGGGATTCTGGTGCTTGAAAGAAATAGCAAGTATTTTTCTAAAACACACCTGATAAAACAAAACTCTGATAAAAGAAATCAAAAACTAACTAAATGAAGACATGTTCCATGTTCATGGATAGGAAGACTCAATATTGTCAAAAAATCAATTCTTTCCAACTTGATCTCTAGATTCAATGCAGTCTCAATCAGAATCCCATCAACTTGTTTTGTGAATATTGACAAGCTGATTCTAAAGTTTATATGGAGAGGTAGAAGATCCAAAATGGCGAGATCTATAATATAAAATTGGAGAAGAACAAAGTCAAAGGACTGAAACTACCTGACTTCAAGATTTACTATAAAGCTACATTAGTCAAGACAATGGGCAAATTGATCAATGGAACAGAAGGGAGAATAGACCTACACAAATAGAAATAGACCTACACAGATTTAGTCATCTGATCTTTAACAAAGGAGCAATGGCAACGCAATGGAGAAAAGATAGTTTTTGCAAAGGAGTGCAAATTAAAATAATAAGATACTACTTACTACCTACTACATTGAGGATTATTTTTAATATGAAAGTTAGGACAACATGCCTTGATAACAATTTTATAAAACATACCACAACTTTTAAAATATCCATCAATTCCACTTTAATTATTGGTGATTTGCACAATATAAAATAACAAGAGATGTTAATAAAATTAAACTAATAGATATGTTCACTACAGCAATAACAACAACAATAGGAAATTCTAAAACAACCACAATATCCAGTAATAAAAAGACAGTTCAATTTAGTACAATGTATACAGTCATTGAAAATTATGTTATAAATAATAATCTGAGAAAGTATTTATAACCTGAACAAAGCTATATTGCATTGTTGCTTTTGTGTAAATCCTGTAGGATTTTCTACAAAGACAGTTATACTAACTGACAAAAAAAAAAAAGTTCATATATGGTAATAAAATCATAAAAAAGCATACTTTTATTCTCTTCTCCCAATATTTGTACATAGTTTATTTCTACATATTTGAGAAACTACACAATATTACTACTTTTGCATTAAACAATAAATTATCTTTAAAGATATTTAAATAATAAGAAAACATACTTTTATGTTTATCACTGTAATTACCAGTTCTAGCACTGTTTATTTCTTTGTGTGGATCCAGATATTGATCTGGTATCATTTGTCTTCTGCCCAAAGGATTTCCTTTAACATTTCTTGTAGTGAAAATCTGCTGATAATTCTTCTAGCTGTTGTATGTCTGAAAAAGTCTATATTCCTTGTATTTTTGACAAATATTTCCACTTGATTTAGAATCCTAAATATGAAAGCTTTTTCCCATATACTGTAAAATACTATTTCACTGCATTCTGGCTTAAGTTGTTTCCAACAAGAAGTCTGCTGTCATCCTCATCTTTATTCCTCAGTATGTAATGTGTCTTTTTAGCCCTTGCCTGCCTTGAGGATTGTCTCTTTATCACTGGTTTTAACCAATTTGATAATGATGTGCTTTGCTGTAGCTTTCTGCATATTTTTTTATGCTAGGATTTCATTGAGCTTCTTGGATCTATGGTTTTATAGTTTTCATCAAATTTGGGAATTTTTTGGCTATCATTGCTTCAATTTTTTTTGTCTTTTCCCTCCCACTCCTATTTTCCTTTATGGACTACAATTACATGTATATTAGACAGCTTAAAATTGTCCCACAGCTCACTGAAATGAAAACTTTTTCAATTTTTTTCTCATGTGTTTCATTTTGATATCTTCAGGTTCATAAATCTTTTCTTCTACAATGCCCATTCTGTTATTTCTATATAGTGTGTTGTTTATATCAGACATTATAGTCTTTATAACTGCAATTTGGAACTCTTTTTATCTTGCATGTCTTTAATGAACATTCTGAATTTTTCTTCTACCTTGTTGAATATATAGATACAATATGCTAAGTGTATTACTGTCTCTATTAATGCTATCACCTGTGTTGTTCAGGAGTCAATTTAGATAGATTAATATTTCTCATTATTGTAACTTCTATTTTCCTGCTTCTTTGCATGCCTAGTAATTCTGTATTGAGTATAAATCATTGTGAACTTTGCGTGGTTGGGTGTATACTTTCACATTCCAATAAATACTATTGAATCATGTTCTAAAATGAAGGTATGTTAAATAAAAATAGTTTGAATCTTCTAAGTATTGCTGTTAACTTTTGTTAGGCAGGACCAGACCAATTTTTAGTTTAGGTATAATTTTTTCCCATTAGCTCTTCTGAGTACACTATCTTTTGCTCAAGGAATTGGGTAGAATAGTTTGGGGTTTGTGTGTGTGTGTCTGTGGCATTGTTTTTTATTTTTTACTGTTTCTCGTGGGAACAAGACTTATTCTGGCCCTGTGTGGGCTTTGATATTGCTTGTTCTGATCTCTTCGGGTCACTCCTTCTCCAGTTTCAATTGTTTTCTCATTCACATGTGCTGACCAGTACTCAGCTGAAGACTCATAGTGACCTACTGAAATCCCAGAGCTTTCTCCTTCCACACTCCTCCCCCACTTTGAGGCACACCATCCATATGTTTGCATACATGCATATTCATTCTTCCATTCTCCCCCACAGCCCCACCCCCCCACACACACTCTTTTCTCTCTGGAAATTGCCAGGGCCCAGCTTTCTTGATACCCCCCAGCTCCCAGCTTCAAATTCTCAACTTAGGGAAAACCCTGGGTTCCACGTGGTTTTCTTCTCTGTCTGCTATGGCCTGACATCTCTCTTCAGGTAGTAAAGTGGGGAAACAATCGAGATTATGTCACTTGTTTCCCATCTCTCAAGGTTTGCTGTTGCCTGATCTTATGTCCAGTCTTGAAAACTGTGATTTTATATATATCACATGCACACACATGTGTAGATGTATATGTATGTATGTATACATTCCTCCATACATATGTGTATGTTTTTGTGTATATATACACGTACATACACACATACATATAGTATTTTTTCCTTTTTTCCTTTTGTTTCAGATAAGTGTTCAAGTCGGGACCTTGTTTCTTTAGCCAGAAGCAGAAGTCATGATTTGTATAATTTTATTCTCCAAAAGATGTAAGCTCTTACAAGGCAATATAAAGAACTTTTGCCAAAGCAATTTTATATCTGAGCTTCCGAGACAGAGAGACACAGAAAAATAGAGATTCTCTATGAAAAACTACTTTTTGTAGTATACAACTAGGACTACTTAAAACAGAGGAAAAAGTTAAATGATAAAATTAAGTCGGCTGGCCTGTAGTCCCAGTGCTTTGTGAGGCCGCTGCAGGCAGATCACCTGAGATTTCTGAGGATTCTCTATTATAAAACCTGGTTGATTTTATATTAAAATGATCATATTTTATATATATTGGTAAATAAAATAGATTAAATAAAATATATTTTTAAAATAATTTCACTGGTTTCTTTTTAATCTTTAAATTTTAATTTGTATGTGCATATCGCACATTGTATTTCTATTGGACAAAGCTAATTCAGAATATAAAAGAACTCTTGAAAATCAACAATAAAAAGATGGGAATCTCAATAGAAAAATGGGCAACAGATACAAGCAGGTAATTTATAGAAGGAAAAACGAAAAAATAATCCAAAACAAGTATATGACTATCTGCTCAAAATAATTAAGAATAAGAAAAATGCAAATTAAGAAAACAAACAAACAAACAAAAACACTTTACAGACTGGAAAATGTAAGAAAATTGAATAACACCAAGAGTCATTGGAGATTTAAAGAAGCAGGAACCTACTTTCACTGCTGGTGCGAGCGTGGATGGGTGTAGCCACTGGACTGCACAATCTGCCAATACATAGTCATACTCAATATAAACATATGCTATGGCCCCCAAATTCTACTTCTATGTCTATATATCCCAGATAAATTATTATACAGTCACAAGGGTACATATATAAAGATCTCTTTGCAGTGTTATTTGTGGTAGCCAGGAGTAGGAGGCAACCTGGGTGCATATCACTGGGAAAGAAGACATATGCTATGTGGTAGTTATTCACCATAGGGTACTATGCAGCAGTTGAAAGCAGTAGGTCATACTTATATATAGCAATGTGGATGTTGAAGAATGTATGAAACAATGTGTGTGTGTGCATAAAAAACAATACACAATTGGCCGGGTGATGTGGCTCACGCCTGTAATCCCAACACTTTGGGAGGCCAAGGCAGGCGGATCACGGGGTCAGGAGATTGAGACCATCCTGGCTAACACAGTGAAGTCCCATCTCCACTAAAAAAAAAGACAAAAAAATTAGCTGGGTGTAGTGGTGGGCTCCTATAGTCCCAGCTACTCAGGAGGCTGAGGCAGGAGAATGGCACAAACCTGGAAGGCGGCGCTTGCAGTGAGCCGAGGTTGTGCCACTGCACTCCACCCTGGGTGACAGAGCAAGACTCCATTAAAAAAAAAAAAACACAGTTTCAGGAACAGAGGTTAACATATATTAAATCCATTACAATATGGCTGCCTACAGGGTAGGGGAACTAGTGAGGAATAAAAATAGAGTTTAGGGATAAAGGAGGATTAAACAAATAAACATATGCGTGCAAACCTTTATGTTTACAACAGAGGGGCCTTGTCTGAACCAGTAATGGTAATGTACCTGAAACTGGGAAATATAATAAATTCAATCCTCTATATCTTTGGTTGCAAAAAAAAAAGTGAGAGACAGCCATTTTTAGCTATGTTTGGAAATAATAGTCAAGAAATACTGCATTTTGAGCACCTAATTTATCTGAATTTCCTCTCAACCAAGGCAAGAAGAGAAATACATTGTATTACAAATCTGGGTTATATCAAAATGAACACAACTATTTGTGAGGTGAGACAAATCTTGTCCTTGCAGTGAATTCCCAGAATAACGTCTACCTTAGGCTAGCACTAGTGATTTTTATGCTATAAGACCTTTAACAAGGGATTGAGCAGGAGCGTGTGAGGTGGTGGGTAAGGAGATGAAAAAAATAAATGCAGAAGGAGAGAAAAGACAAGGTCCAAGGGCCTCCAGCTTCCACTTAACCATATTGATCTACTACAGGCATTACGTTTCCACATAAGCTTTTATTCGAAGAAAGGATTCTGTGATTAAAAAGAAAAAAATGAGAGCCATTCTCCTAGGCCTCTATATAAGATATTGAACTACATAATGAACAGTATCTTCAACAGCAGTTATACAAAAGTTGCAGAGTACTCTTCATATCACTGCTTCTTTTATCAACACTAGATGGAAACTGAAAGCATAATATTAGATCACCGTTTTCTGAAAAGACATTTCTATGGGAAGCTAAAATAATGTAGAATAGCATGTGTCTTCCTCGGTAATAGAACTCGGTAGAGAGAGAGTATGCTTAGAGAACCCAGAATAATTGACGGTTAATGTCCTGTGGACTAACTCCCAAAGGTTCTTGTCAGGCTGCTTTCAGGAGATTTAAATAACAGGTAAGTGCCCCAAGTTCCAAATATGTTCAATTGTTGACTGAAAGAGAGCCATCTATTTAAAAGAAAATTGAAATATTAGTAAACACAAAGAACTTGCTTTGTATTCTTACCCAAATGGAGAGCTCCCTAGCTCCCCTCAATACACCTACATGCATGCACACACACACACAAATTCCACGCTCCTGCATGGAAGCAGAGGCACCTGCGGGTGGGGTCAAGCTTCTTGTAGGTAACTGTAAGCAGCCTTCCATCTTCACAGGTACTTGAATAGTGGCCCAACTGAAGTCCTGTGAAACACCTCCCAGTAAAGGGAAAAGATGGGTTTTACCTAGGCAATTTTAAGAACAGCCATAACACATTAGTCACCATGAGACCACAGAAGACCCTTGATGTTGCCCTAGTTCTTCTCTTAGATCATCAGAGGGTGGGACGCCAGAACCTAGGGTGGTGTCTGAGATGCTGGACTGAATTCAGGGTAAACATAACTGGACTACAGGCTATGTTACACCATTTTTATGTTGCTATAAAGAAATACCTGAGGCTAGAGGCTGGGTGCAGTGGCTCATTCCTGTAATTCCAGCACTTTGGGAGGCTGAGGCAGGCAGATCACCCAAGGTCAGGAGTTCGAGATCAGCCTGGTCAACATGGTGAAACCTCATCTCTACTACAAATACATAAATTAGCTGGGCATGGTGGTGTGCACCTGTGATCCCAGCTACTCAGGAGGCTAAAGCAGGAGAATAGCTTGAACCCAGGAGGTGGAATTTTCAATAAGCCAAGATCATACCACTGCACTCCAGTCTGGGCCACCGAGCAAGACTCTGTCCCCCCACAAAAAAAAGAAAAAAAGAAAAAAAAAAGAAAAGAAATAAAAGAAAGAAAAAGAAATACCTGTCGCTGGGTAACTTATACAGAGGTTTAATTGGCTTACGGTTCTGCAGGCTGTAGAAGAAGCATGGCACCAGGATCTGCCTCTGGTGAGGGCCTCAGGAAGCTTACAATCATGGCAGAAGGCAGAGTGGGGAGGCATCTCACAATGTGAGAGCAGGAACAAGAGAGAGGGAAATGTGCCACACCCTTTTAAACAACCAGATCTCACAAGAACTCATTCACTATCTTGAGGATGGCACCAAGTCATTCAAGAGGAATCTGTCCCTATGACTTACACTCCTCCCACCAGGCCCCACCTTCAACATTAGGGGTGACATCTCTACATGAGATTTAGAGGGACAAACATCCAAACTATATCACAGGCAGCCAAGTGTTGACTCAAGAGGGACGGAAGAGTTAGCCCATGAACTTCAAGCTTGTGGTGATAATAGAGTAGCTAATATTGTACTAAGCCCTATGCCAATAACAATTATTAACTCTAGACAACATATATATTTTTAAAAACCTGTTTGAGGAACTTGGGGGTGGCCAAAGCAAGGAGAAACTAGAGAGGATATGACTTCATGAAGGAGAGTATACTGGTTTACTACAGCAGGTAGAGCAGTTTGGTAAACTGGGTATCTTAGTTCAGGCTGCCATAGCAGAGTACCCTAGACTGGGTGGCTACAGATAACAGAAATTTATTTCTTGCTGTTCTGGGGGCTGGAAGTCCAAGATTAGGGTGCCAGCAGGGTTGGGTTCTGGTGAGGCTCTGCTTCCAGATTATAGACTGCCAACTTCTAGTTGTATCCACACATGCCAGGAAAGGGCATGAGAGGCCTCTAAGATCTCCTTAATAAGGGCACCAATGCTAGTCATGAGGACTCCACCCTCATGACCTAATTACTTCCCAAAGGTCCCACCTTCTAATTTCATCACACTGGGAGTTGAGATTTCAACATATACATTTGGGCAGGGGTGGGGGGACACAAAATTCAGTTCACAAAACTACATGGCTTACAGAGCAGAAATGTATTGTCTCACAGTTTCAGAGGCTAGAAGTCCAAGATCAAGGAACTGACAGTATTGGTCCC
Organism: Theropithecus gelada; assembly: GCF_003255815.1. NCBI lineage: Eukaryota > Metazoa > Chordata > Mammalia > Primates > Cercopithecidae > Theropithecus > Theropithecus gelada. The sequence continues at coordinate 20,103,768 of NC_037676.1, forward strand.
TCCCAAGGCTGTAAGGAAGTCTGTGCCCTACGCCTCTTTCGGAGCTTCTGGTGCTTTTCTGACGGTCTTTGTCACTCCTTGGCTTGCAGAAGCAACTCCAATTTCTACCTTCATCTGCACATGGAGCTTTCCTTGTGCATGTGTCTCTGTGTCAAAATCTCCTACTTGTTCAGGACACCAGTCATACTAGGTTAAGTCCACCCTATGACCTCATTTTAATTTGATAACCTTGTAAAGTGCTTATCTCCAATTAAGATCGCTTTCTGAGGTATGGGTTAAGACTTTAACATATGAATTTTGGGGGACACAATTCAACTCGCAGCAGTAAGCAAACTAGGTAAGATCCACATGTAACTGGTTTTTCCCCTGAAGGCATGCCCAGTCTGTATGGCACATGGTACACAGAGACCAAGCAGAAAGCAACAGCCTTACTGGGCTGTAAAGTCAGAGATTGGAATGTAGGGTTGTCTCAGCAGCTAGAAATTCAGAGGTCATATCTCAGAAAAGAGTGAGCCATTTTGTGGGGAGGGGCACACAATACACAAATACACTGCCCTCAGAATCTTGCCTCACTTCTGGACTGCGCATGCATTGAGCGAGGCAATAAGAAATCCAGAAAGTTACAAGCAGAAGGCTAAAATAGCTAAGAAGATATTTCAGTAGCTGCCTTATGCTGGGGGAACAGAGTTCGGGGTTAAAATCTCACCAAAGTTAGAGATTTCTGGCAAACCCCAGAAGACTTTCTACTGAAACCCAAGACGGGCCAGACCTTAGGACCAGCGACATTTGAGCCTTAAACTTAGGGGAAAAATGAAATAGAGCCACCCTAGCAGAGCCTAAGATCAAACCTCCACAATTTGAGGTGATCTGCAGGAATTTGTTGCTTTATAGAACAAAACTTAACACTCTTCAGAGTAAGAAAATAGAACCCAGGATCTCTAGATTATATCATCCATAATGCCCTACATATAATTAAATGTTACTGGAAATGCAAGAAAGAGGAAAAATATGACAAATCATCAAGAAAAAATAGTCGATAGAAATAGACCCACAGACAACATGGATGTTAGAATTAGCAGAACTTTTCAATAACTATAAGAAAAAGCTGGGGCTAAGGTGAAATGAGTGAGGCGCTTGCCTTGTGTATAAAATTTAAGGAGGTGCCAAAGAACTTGGCAACCAATGTAATACAGTAAGGCAGTATTTTAACAAATCAAAAATAATGCAAAAGAAATCCATGATGTACAAAATACCAAAATTTAAAATAAAGGCAAGATCAATAACAATGCTATACCAAGCCTTACTGAAACTGGAAAAAAAAAAATCAATAACACTGACCTTGTCTTCATTCAAAATTTTTGTCAGAAAAAATGACAAAATATTAGGAATAAATTTTCCAAATACAAATAAAACCAACATAGATCCAAGAAGCTCAGCAAAACCCACTCAGAAAAAAATATAAAGAAAACCCCACTGAGACATATCAAAATCAAAATGCTGAAACATTAAAACAATAAAGACAAAGGGAAAAAAAGTCTCCAACGAAGCCCAAGAAGGCACATTCCGTGGAGGAGAACAGCAACAAAAATAATGGCTGACTTCTCATCACAAACAATAGAGAACAGAAAACAACAGAAGCATATCTTTAAAATGCTGAAGGGAAAACAAAGCAAAATAAAACTTCAACCTTGATTCTACATCCAGCGAAAATATCCTTCAAAACAAAAAGTAACATAAAGGCATTTTCAGATCACTGAAAGTAGAAAGAATCCATTACCGACAGACCCGCACCACAAGAAATGTTAACCGAAGTTATTTGGGCTCAGTGGAAATTATACCAGACAGAAATTTGGAAATACAGGAAGGAATGAGGAATGCTGAAAATAATCAATACATTCATGCATCACTTAATGATGGGGATATACTCTGAGAAATGCATGAAATGGTTAGGCAATTGTGTCATTGGGAGAACCTCAGAGAGTGTACTTACATAAACCTAGACGGCAAGCCTATTATACACCTAAGCAGTATGATATAGCCTATTGCTCCTAGCCTACAAACCTATACAGTATGTTACTGTACTGAATACTGTAGCCAATCGTAACACAATGATAAGTATTTGTATATCTAAACCTATCTAAAGATAGACAAGGTACAGTAAAAATACAGTATTACAATCTTATGGGACCACCATCATATATGCAATTCATAACTGTGTACGGGTAAGTTTTTTAATTATTTTTTTCTCAGAGGCTTTAAAAGAAAATGGACTGACATAATAAAAATATATCCTGGTGTTTATAAAATATGTAGAATTAAATATATGACAATAGAACAAAGGACATTATGTGGTAAATGGAATTATATTTTAATTTTGACATTAAACCAAGAGTGGTATAACAATTTCAGAAAGACAGTGATTAAGTTAAAGAGGCACATTATAATCCCTACTCAATAAACTTTTTTTTTTTTTTTTTGAGACAGAGGCTGGAATGCGGTAGCATGATCTCGGTTCATTGCAGCCTCCGCCTCCCAGGCTCAAGCTATTCTCATGCCTCAGCCTCCTGAGTAGCCTGTAGGCACACACCACCATGCCCAGCTAATTTTTGTATTTTTAGTAGAGGTGGGGTTTCACCATGTTGGCCAGGCTGGTGTTAAACTCCTGACCTTAAGTGATCTGCCTACGTCGGCCTCCCAAAGCACTGGACAATAAACTTTCAAAATATATATAGAGAGAAATGTAGCTATAATGCTAATAGAGAAGATAGAATGAAATATTCAAATGACAAAAGATGACTCTCGGTGCCCACTTAAGTAGTGGTCTGAGGCAGACCAGAGTTTGAAATCTGGTTCCATCCCTTACCCTCTGAGTGAACTTTGTAAAGAGTCTGAACCTCTCAAAGCAGTTTCCTTATCAATAAATAATAGTACCTGCCTCCCAGGATTATTGTATGAAATATTTAAAACTGTGTCACTTAGCACAGCCCCTGGCCTTAATAAGCTATCAATAAGTAAACAGTGGAGACAACACAAAAACACAAAAGAATTCAGTAGAAAGATGAAATCACATGAAAGATGAGGGGTAAAAGTTATCTTTTTAAGACATTGCTCATACGTTGATAGCTCTGTGAAACCTTTACCAACTTCTCCATGAAGAAATAATTGATTCATTCCCAGGACTCAGAGCGTTTTTTATATAACTCCGTGATAGCACTTAATAAATTGAGTTATATTTATTTTCTTTAATTAAACTTTCCATTTTCAGATCATTATGGATTCACCCACAGTTGTAAGAATACAAAGAGATCTTAAGTACCTTTCACAACGGAACAGTTGCTATCAATGGTTACATCTTTTATAAAACTACAGTACACTATCACAACCAGAATATTTTCATTGACACAATCAAGATACAGAACATTTCTATCCCCACAAGGATCCCTCGTGTTGCCCTGATATAGACACATCCACTTCCCTTAGCCCCTTGAACTACTCATTTGTTCTCCATTTCTATAATTTTGTCATTACAATGATGTTATAAAATGGACTAATACAGTGTATAACTTTTGGGGACTGTTTTTTATTCACTCAGCATAATTCTCTGAAGATGAATCCAAATTGTTGCATGTATCACTAGATGTTCTTTTTTAGTGCTGAGTAGTATTCCTTGCTGTGAATATGCCACAGTTTAATCATCTGTTGAAGGACATCTGGGTCGTTTCCAGTTTGGGACTATTATGAATAAAGCTGCTATGAACAAACATGTACAGGTTTTTGCGTGGACATAAATGTTCATTCTGGGATAAATGCCTATAAGTGCAAATCTTGAATTGTATAGTAGTTGCATGTTTGCTTTTTTAAGAAACTGCCAAACATTTTTCTCAAGTGGTTGTACCATTTCACATTTCTACCAACAATGTATGAGTGAGCCAGTTTTCCTGCATTCTCATCAGTATTTGCTGTTGTCACTATTTTTTATTTTAGCCATTCTGATAAGTGTGTAATGACGTCTAACCTCACTGTGGTTCTCATTTAGATTTTCCTAATGGCTAATGAAGTGGAACGTCTTTTCATCTATTTTGATCTGTATATCCTCTTGGTAAAATGCCTTCTCACATCTTTTGCCCATTTTTAATTGAATTGTATGTTTGTTTGTTTGTTTTTTACTACTGAGCTTTGAATTATTTCTGTATTATAGATACTAGTCCTTTGTTATATATATGCTTTCCATATATTTTCTCCCAGACTGTAGCTTCTGTTTTTCATCCTTTCCATGGGGTCTGTTGCAGAGCAGATGTATTTGATTTCGATGAGGTTCAATTTATCAATATTTCCTTTTATAAATTGTGCTTTGGATGTCAAGTGTAAGAATTCTTTGCCTGGCCCTAGTTCCCAAATGTTTTCTCCTATTATTTGTTTTTAATTTGTTTGTTTCTTTGTTTTGAGATGGAATCTTGCTCTGTTGCCCAGGCCAGAGTGCGGTGGCATGATCTCAGTTCACTGCAACCTCCGCCTCGCGGGTTCAAGTGATTCTCCTGCCTCAGCCTCCTGAGTAGCTGGGATTACAAGCACACATCACCACGCTTGGCTTTTAGTAGAGACGGGGTTTCACCTTGTTAGTCAGGCTGGTCTCAAACTCCTGACGTCGAGATCCGTCTGCCTTGGCTTCCCAAAGTCCTGGGATTACAGGCATGAGCCACCATGCCTGGCCTTAAGTTTTTAAATTTTAAATTTTACATTCAAATCCATAGATCATTTTGAGTTACTTTTTGTATAAAGGGTGAGATTTAGGTCTAGGTTTAGTTTTTTTCCTATAGCTATCAAATTGTGCCAGCACCATTTGTTGAAAGGGTTATCCTTCCTCCATTGAATTGCTTTTGCCCTTTAGTCAAAAATCAGTTGGGCCTATTTATGGGGGTCTATTTCTGAGTTCTCTATTCTATCTATGAGTCCATCCCCCAACCAATACCACACAATCTTGATTACTGTGTCTATACAATACCTCTTGAAATCAGATAGATTAACTCCTTATTTTATTATTTATTCCTTATTTTATTCTTCTTTATTCAAAATTGTTTAACTATTCTAGTTCTTTTGTATTTTCATATAAATTTTAGAATAATTTTGTGTATAGTTACAAAACCCTTGCCAAAATTTTAATAGGAATTGCATTAAGCTTATATATCAATTTGGGGAGAATTGATATGTTTATTATGTTGAATTTTCCAATTCATGAACATGTCTCTCCTTCGATTTAGACCTTTAATTTACTTCATTAGCATTTGCACTTTTCAGCCTATGAATCCTGTATATGTTTTCTTAGATTTACAACCTAAATATTACCTTTTGGGGGGATCAGAAATGGTATTTAATTTCTTATTTCAATGCCATTTTATATTTATCTTGTATCCTATGACCTTGCTAAATTCACGTATTAGTTCTAGGAGTTTTTGGTAGACTCCTTGGGATTTTATAGAGACAATTATATAATTTGCAAACTGGGATTGTTTTATTATTTCTTCCTTCCTAATCTGCACGCCTCTTATTTCCTTTGCTTCCCTTATTTTACTGCCTATATCTTCCAGTACTATGTTGAATGAGATTGGTGAGATTAGACATTCTTGCCTTGTTCCCAGTTTCAGGGGAAACATGTTCTGTCTTTCGTCATTAAGCATATTAGTTGTAGATTTTTTTGTATATGCTGTTTATCAGGTTAAGAACATTCACTCTATTCCTGTTTGTCCAGAAATTTTTAAAATTAAGAATGGGCATTAAATTTTCTGCACTGATACGTATGATCATGTGATTACATTGTTTTTCTTCTTTAGCCTATTGATATGGTGGATTACACTGTTTGATTTTTGAATATTGAATCAACCTTTTATTCCTGGAATAAACCCCACTTGGTCACGGTGCATATGTTGCTTGATTCTATTTGCTAATTGTTTAACCCATGTATGTTGCTATATATGAATACCTGAGGCTGGGTAATTTATTTTTAAAAAGAGGTTTATTTGGTTCACAGTTCTGCAGGCTGTACAAAAAGCATGGCACCAGGATCTGCTTCTGGTGAAGGCCTCAGGCTGCTTCCACTTACAGCGGAAGGTAAAGGGGACCCAGCATGTGCAGAGATCATATGGCAAAAGGAAAAGCTAGAAAGAGAGGAGAAGTGTCAGGCTCTTTTTAACAATCAGCCTTGAGGGAACCAATAAGAATGAGAATATACTCACCAGTACCTAGAGACAGCATTAATCTACTCACAAGCTATCCATCCCCATGACCCAAACATCTCCCAGAGGCCCCACCTCCAGCACTGGGGATCAGATCTTAGCATTCCACTCCTGTTCCCTCAAAACTCATGTCTTTCTCATATTGTAAAGTACAGTCATCTCTTCTCAACAGTTCCCAAAAGTTTTAACTTCTTCCAGCATCTACTCAAAAGTCCAAAGTCTTATCAAGACTCAAGGTAAGTTTCTTATAGCTATGAGCCTGTGAAATCAGAAACAAGTTATTTACTTCCCAGATACAATGGTTGTATAGGCATTGAGTAGACTTCCATTCCAAAAGGCGAAAATCAGTCAAAAGAAAGGGATAACAGGACCCATGCAAGTCTGAAACACAGCAGGGTAGACATTAAGTCTTAAAACTCCAAAACAATCTGACTCCATGCCCCACATCCTGGGCACACTTGTGTGAGGGGCAGGTTCACAAGTCCTCAGGCAAACATGCCCTTATGGCTTTGCTGGGCACAGCCCATGTGGCTGCTCTCACAGGTTGGAATTGAATGCGTGCAACTTTTCCAGGCTGAGGTTGCATGTTGCTGGTGGCTGGGGTCTGGAGGGTGGTGGTTCCACTCCCACAGCTCCACTAGGCACTGCGGTGGACTCTCTGCAGTGGCCCCACCCCTGCAGCAGGCTTCTGCCTGGGCACCCAGGCTTTCCAATACATCGCCTGAAATCTAGGTAGAAGCTGCTAAGCCTTCACCACTCTTGCATCTGAGTGCCTGCAGACTTAGCACCACAGGAATACTACCAGGACTTACAGCTTTTGCTGTCCAGAGTGGTAGCCCAACAAGTACCTGGGGCCATTTGAGCCCTGGCTCCAACAGATGCCTGAGGTGGTGCAAGGCAATGGAGCCCTGGGCCTGCCCCCAAAACCGCTCTGTCTTCCTAGGCCTCCGGGCCTGCTATGAGATGAGTGGCCTCAAAAATTTCTGAAACGCCTTTGGGACATTTTCCCCATTGTCTTGACTATTAGCACTAGATTCTTTTCTTTTTTTTTTTTTTTTTTTTTTAAATCTGTGCTAATCTCTCTGAGGAGTGGTTGTGCCTCAGCACTCTTGGCTTCCTCTCCTGAAACTATTCTTTCTTTCTCTACCACACGACAAGGCTGCAAATTTTCCAAATTTTTATGCTCTGCTTCCCTTTTAATTACAAATTCTACCTTTAGGTTATTCCTTTGCTGCTATATATGATCAAAAGCTGTTAAAAGCAGTCACACCACTTCTTGAACACTTTGCTGCTTAGAAATTTTTTCTACCAGATAGCCTAGGTCATCGTTCTTAAGTTCAGCCTTCCACAAATCCCTAGGGCAGGGACACAATGTAGCCAAGTTTTTTGCTGTGGCATAACAAGGGTGACCTTTGTTCCAGTCCCTAGTAAATTCCTCATTTTCATCTGAGACCTTGTCAGCATGAAATTTACTGTCCACATTTCTATCAGGATTTTGGTCACAACCACTAAACCAGTCTCTCAGAAGTTCCAAACTTTCCCTCATCTTATCTTCTTCTGAGCTCTCCAAACTCTTCTAACCTCTGCACATTGTTCGGGTCCGAAGCCACTTCCACATTTTAGGTATCTTTACAGAAACACCCCACTCCTTGGCAGCAATTTTGTCTTAGTCCATTTTCTGTTGCTATAAAGGAATACCAGAGGCTTGGTAATTTATAAATGAAAGAGGTTCATTTGGCTTACAGTTCTGCAGGCAGTACAAGAAGCAGACCACCAGCATCTGCTTCTGGTGAGGGTTAAAGCCTGCTTCCAGTCAAGGTGGAAGGGGAAGGAGAGCTGGTGTGTGCAGAGATCACGGGGCAGGAGGGGAAGCAAGGGAGAGCAGGGAGGTGACAGGTTCTTTTCAGCAACCAGCTCTCTCAAGAAACAATAGGAGTGATAACTCACTCCCGCTGTCCTAGGGAGGCCATTAATCTATTCACAAGGGATCCATCCCCATGACCCAAACGCCTCTGTTAGGCGCCCCCTCCAACACTGGGGATCAAATTTCAACATGATTTGGAGGGACAAACATCCAAACTACAGCAAGTAGTTGTTGTCCAAAAGTTTTCTGTCTTGTTAACTGTTCTCTTTCCCAGTCCTTTGGCTAGAAGGAACAGGATTTTCCTGGGTCTTTTTCTGTTTCTTGCACCTGTTGGCATTTTGAGTTGCCAGTTTCTTTATCTCCATGTCTGGGATATACAAGACAAAAAGAAAGCCCAGGGAACTCATCATTATCCTGTCATTTCTTCTTTTCTTGATCTCTAGCAGTGTGCCCTTCTTCAATCTTTTAATGTCTCATTATTTTTCTTACGTACAGTATCCAGGATTTTTCACTGTATTTACTAGGGGGAATAGGGCAAAGTATATCTGCTCTATCTTCTCAGAAGTGGACTGAGCAAACTGCAGTTTGCTTTTTTTTTTTTTCTTTCAGAAGGAGTCTTACTCTGTCACCCAGGCTGGAGTGCAGTGGTGCGATCTCGGCTCACTGCAACCTCTGCCTCCCAGGTTCAAGGGATTCTCCTGCCTCAGCCTCCAGAGTAGCTGGGACTACAGATGTGCTCCACCATGCCTGGTTTTTTTTTTTTTTTTTTAAATTTTTAGTAGAGATGGGGTTTTGCCATGTTAGCCATGCTGATCTCAAACTCCTGACCTAAGGTGATCCACCCGCCTCAGTCTCCCAAAATGCTGGGATTACAGGCGTGAGCCACTGTGCCCAGTCTGCACTTTGCTTTTAAACAATTTTCTCATCCACCAAAATGGTTTGAGAGCAAGGAGCAAACTTTATTCATTTTAATTTCTTCAGCACCTAGCAGAGAGCATGTGTCCAATATACACCTGTTGAATGAATATTGTGCCTAAGCACCTGTGCAGAATCCTGTGTAGTGCCCAGCTTCTTCCACTCTACATTATAGTCTCTCAAATACTGAGACTGTGTCTGTAATTTACTTGGAGTCTTAGCTTTCCTCATTTTGTGCCCAGGGCTGGCACTCTGGTTTGACTGTGTCCTGTATTGAAGGCCTACAATGGGGGATGAAGACCATAGACAACTCAAGACCAAAGCCCACAGTTCTAAAGAGGGCTTGACACCTGGTATAGAGGTGGTAGAAAGTTCCCAGTGAAAAAAACAGCAGAAAGTTTTCGGAGTGATTGTGCTGGGCAGTTTTCATTTCATTTCCCCATATGCTACCACCCCCAAAGCTGTTAGGTTGGAATCAGAGAAAACAAAGCAGAAGAGCTTTTGGGATTTCCCAAATTGAAACAAAATTGCATCTCATTAAAATGTGCACACATACTCACACACAGCCTACTGGAGTTACGGGTTACATGAATTCCCAGATCACTGGGTAATTTATTTGGTTCCTATTCCTGCACTGTTGAGAGGCACTGAAGTACAAACCAGCAAACATAAATAATCAACAGCTTTAGTGCCTTTATCAATCATAAACATTGTGCTCAGTCCCTCAGGAGAGGCTTGTAATTACATTCTCCATTCATGGTTTGGGGTGCTCAGTCCCTATATGTGGGACTTGAAGGCCAGCCTCACTCTCTCGATGGTATTATTCAAAGAGACAGATGCCAGATTGTGCCAGTTTTTTAACCAAGAGCAGTCAGTCTCACACTCTCCTGTCCTTCAGAGAAATAGATGTGGCTAAACCAGGTCTGTACAATAGAAATATAATGTAGGCAATGTAGGAAATTTTTAACATTTTAGTAGTCACATTTTTAAAAATAAAAAGAAATAGATGAAATTAACTTTTATAATACATGTTTCCATATCCAAAATACTATCATTTCAGTATGTAATCAATATTTTTAAAAATATTTTTAAAAAATATTGATTACAAATCTTCAAAATCCAGTATGCATTTTACATTTATGGCTCATCTCATTTGAGATGAGCACATTTCAAGCTTTCAATGGCTACACATGGCTAGGGGCTGCCATATTGGACAGTGCAGATCTAAACCATGAGCAAGGAAAGAACGAATGAGTGAATAAGAGTAAGTGAGTGGATGAATGAGTTAGTGAGTGAATGAATGAATGATTGAATGAATGAATGAGTAAATAAAAGATTCAGCAAGTAAATGAGTGAGTGAATGAATGAGTGAATAAAAGAGTGAGCAAGTGACTAAATGAACGAGTGAGTGAATGACTTAGTGACTGAGTGAATGAATGAATGAGTAAATGAGTTAGTAAGTGAATTAATGAATGAGTGAATAAAAGATTCAGTGAGTGAATGAATAAATGAGTGGGTGAGTGAATAAATGAATGAATGAATGAGGGAGTGAATAAAAGAGTCAGCAAGTGAGTAAATGAATGAGTGAGTGAATGAATCAGTGAATGAGTGAGCAAATGAGTTAGTGAGTGAATGAGTCTGTGAGAGAGTGAATGAATTAGTGAATAAAAGTTAGCAAGTGAGTAAGTGAATGAGTAAATAAATGAATTAGTGAGTGAATGAATAAATGAGTTAGCAAGTGAAGGAATGAGTAAATAAATGAGTTAATGAATGAATGAGTGAGTGAATAAAAGTGAGTGAATTAATGAATAAATTCATGAATGAGTGCATGAGTGAGTAAGTGAAGGAATAAATGAGTGAAAGAATGCATGAGTGAGTAAATACATGAATGAGAGAGTGAGTAAAAGACTGAGACTCCTGGCCAGCCCCTCACATCAATCACGCATGCTGGCTGGAGATAGCAGGCAAGAGCTAGAAACTTCACAATTATTACCAGTGTGAAAATGTCCTACCTTAGACTTGTACAGCAGCAATTTATGCCTTCCCAAAGCTCTGTCACACACACTCTTTGGTCCTCATGACACTCCTGTGAAATGGATAGGAGTCTGCAGCAGTCCCAGGATCCCAGCCCTGGAAGACAACCCCACTCCCACTCTGCTACCCTCTCAGCTATGGGCCAAGAGAAATGCACCAGAACCACACCCATGAAGACCATGTGCTGTTAAAACTCTCCGCTCAGGTCTCTTCAGCAGAAGCTGCTCACCTCCACTGACTGCATTTTAGGCTCTCCCATGTCTTTCTTACTTGGAGAGAGACTCCTGGTCTATACTCCAAAGGCAGCCAGTTGCTATGTGTTATGGAGGAACCACCTGCCTGGAGCAGGTAACCATTCCCAGCCCTGTGCTGCACTGTATAGTTTCCCAAGGACTTCCACACACATCTCTAGCTCCTCCACTCCCAGAACCAGTCCAGCCCAGCCCAGCTGTACAAGCATAAGGCTCAGTCTGGAAGGCCAATTACAGGAAGGTTCTCAGAACCTGGAATGGAGTCAGGAAGGATGTTGTGTCCAGAGCATAAGGAGAAGGCCAGTGAGTGTGGGCATGCACACAAGTCCACGATCCCAAAACTCATGTATTTGTAAAGAATTGGACAAAGGCCAAATCAGAAGGGAGAACAGAACAAGATGCAGCTGGAGGGGAAGGCAGGCCTAGGAAGTAAAATTAGTCCTAGAAATCCTATAGAGATAAAAAACAGATTAGTGGTTGCCATGGGCTGGCGGCAGGGAGAATGGAGCGTGACCGCTTAAGGAGCATGGGGCTTCCTTTTCAGTTGAAAATGTTTTGAAACTAGACAGTGGTTATGATCGCACAGCACTGTGAATATACCAAGTGCCACCGAATTGTACTCTTTAATAATGGTTAAAATAGCAGACTTTGTGTTAGGAGTATTTCAACACAATAAAAAAAGAAAAAAAACAGTGCTAAAGCTCCAGCCCAGGTCTCCTCACTCAAGTCCAGCTCTCCTTCCCCAGCAGCTGTGGTTCACACAACCCAGCACAAACTTTTCCCCACGGGTTGAGAACATCTTTTAAGGACAGCCGAAAACAGACAACTCCTGAACGCACCACCCCATCTGCAGAGTGGAACATTCAATGAACATTAGAGCTGCGCAGCCAAAGAGACTGAGAATTACAAATGGTCAGATCTGGAAGATTCTATTCTGCCCAGAGCAGCAATGAGCTTGCTTACTGGGTGAGTGTCAAATTAAGGGTGGCACCCTAAAATACTGAACTCCACTCTTTGGCTCATTAGGGAACCGTAATCTTTGAAATTTGTAAACCCTTCTTGAGGTTGTTTATATGTTCCACCTGTGCAATGTCTCCTGGGGACAGAGAATTGCAGGAATTTAATGCTACTCATTGAGTAAAGTAGGTTCCCTTTAGTTCTCCTAAAATTGTCTCCTGTCAAGTTTTACGCGGATGCAGGAGAAGGAGGGATTTAGGACTAAGATGTTAGGATTTTGACATACACTCCGTCTTTCACTACTGAAAAGCTTTCATACCATCCTCTACCAGTCTTGGTCTTTCCAGAGCTAAGAATCCTAATTGCTGTCCCATCCCTCTTGATCATTTTAGTTGTTTTTCCTACCACTTGTATATGTTTCTCCTCTCTCTCTTTCTTTCTCTCTCTCTCTCTCTCTCTCTCTCTCTCTGCAGGGGAAGTAATTAGAATGTCTTGAGATATTAGAAGAGATAGAAGAAGCAGCATCTACTATTCCTGAATCTACTCTCTGCTTGGCCCAGAAGATTCATAAAGGAATTGGAGATTCACATCCTCTTCCTGGTCCTATTGGCTCCCAGGCACCACATGACCCAGCTCCTGCCTTGCTCTCCAGCCTCATCTCCATCACTCTGCTCGTTGCTTGCAATGCTCCAGGTGCCCTGGCTTCTTTCACTTTTCAAATGTGTCCAGAATCTTTGAACCTCAGAGCTCTAGACATGTTCCCCACTTCACAGAAGTGAAGCTGTGCCTGTTACAGAGAAAATGTGTACCAGGTAACCACTAAAAGTTTGACCACATTCTGGACTCTGGGAATTCAGAGATGAATGAAATACAGTCTCTGCCCTCAAGGAACTCTCAATTTAGAGGCAAAGACAAGTAAGTAAAGCGATGAGCACAACAGCAAGCACTGCTGCAGTCCAATGCTGCACTGGAAGGACAGTATATTTGGGCAGCACAGAGGAGGGTCAGGGGTGTCAAGAAAGGCTTCCTGGAGGAGGTGATATCTGGCATGAGCTTTGAAGGCTGAGTAGGATCTCTCTACTGGTGGAGGAGATTCCTTCCAGGTAGAACAAACTGCATGGGCAGAAGCACTGAGGAATGAGAGTGGTCCAGCAGCCGAGAGTAAGTGGACCCAGATGAGCTTAAGGGCAATGGAATGAGGGAACTCAAGCAGCCAGGTCTTTTCAAAGCTTCCCAGTGCCAAGACAAGAGCAAATGGGAACATCAGGGCACCTGCCTCCAAGAGTCTGGAGCTGATAAATGGAGCTGCTGCTATTAATACTGTGAGCTGAGATGCCTTCTCTCATCTCCATCCTGTGGAGGAAATATGCCTTTGTCATCCAGGTCCTGAAGGCAGTCAACACTAAATACTCACTTATTAGAGACATGCAATGTGCCAGACATGAAGCTAAGTGCTGGAGAAGATAAAAAGAAAATATTTCAGGGCAGCTTACATATGACACATTCACACACACTCACATGCACATGCACACTCACGTTCACATACACACACACTTACATCACACAAGAGGGCAGCCTCAACCTCACCTTCAAAACCGACAAGCAGCCCCCTGCTAATGAGAGCCAAAAGCCACAACTCCTCCTGCTCCAAGTCCCCCACTTACTCCAATACCTCCTTAAAGATGCCTCCAGATCCATTAATCCAGACAGAAGTTTCCATTTTACCATGAGAAGGAAGGTTTCGACTACAACCATGTGGGAAAGTCAACATCTCACCTGAACATCTCTCACCCTGTGGGGTCAGTGAGCAAATAAATAACTTTACGGTTAAGTGTGAGTCCAACTCTGTAATCAGGCTGTACATACCTGGAAGGCAAATCCTCTTAGCCCTCAACTCCAATTTTAGACACTGTCACCCATGTGTCTTGGACAAGTGAGACAGTGGTTCAGTGTGCCCCACTCTGCCTTTCTCATTGTCTTCCTGGGTTGCTGGCAGCCCTCAGTGTTGGACCTCCATGGTCACCACCACTGTGAAGGCTCCCTCAGACCCCCCTGATGGTACCAGAGCACCTTGGACAGGCCCCTGCATAGCAAAGGTCCCATCTTGTCACTCTTACTGATGTTTCCCTCCTAGACAGGGCACTCCCCAAAGGCAGGGGCTCTGTCTCATTCATTTCTCTCTCCCTACAACATCAAACACCATGCCAGGTGCATTAGTACATTTTCATGCTGCTCATAAAGACTGGGGAATTTAGAAAGAAAATGAGGTTTAATGGGACTCACAGTTTCACGTGGCTGGGGAGGCCTCACAATCATGTAAGGGAAACCCAACATAAAACCATCAGATCTCGTGGGACTTATTCACTACCACAAGAACAGTATTCATTTACCTCCCCATGATTCATTTACCTCCCATGGGGGTCCCTCCCACAACACATGGGAATCATGAGAGCTACAATTCAAGATGAGATTTGGGTGGGGACAGAGCCAAACCATATCACCAGGCACGTGGCAAAAAAATTGATTTTACAACGTAAAATAAATGAATCATGGAAGTCAAAGGGGTATGGTTTCTAGCTCATGGAAAAGTTGCTGTATAGTCCAGTTCCCCAATTGCCCCTGCGCCCGTAAACCACAGTCGGCACTTTTGTTGTAGCTCTTAGACAGCATGATTCCTAAAGATGGGAATCTCTGGTGACAGATGGGTTGGTTCACCGAACTGCCTCATACAATGCCACCTTCCTCCAGCAGCAACAAGACCCTGGGCATGACCACATTGGATCAGACCCTGGAGCATGTCGCCCACTGCTATCTCCAGCAATAGCCTTAAGGGCTGGTGCCACATAGAGAAACACATTGGGCAATTTGAAGCATTATCCAGAGGACCTGGCCCCTGCCCGTGCTGCCACCAACAGCCATAAGCATCTGCTGTTCTCCTGCATTAGACCAAGGACCAAGCACCTGCTAATTCCCCATCTGGCCATCCCAGGACAGAGCTTAAAAGGAAGACAAAGAGTGCAAGTTCAACAGCAAGATGCCATTAGCCCACTTTTCCTGTTTTCTTCTTTAAAGTAAAACTAAATACTCTGCAAATAATTCAACAGACAATCACAAAAGGGACCTCAAGACCTGAAAAATGATACCGCAGCAAGTTCTCTGAGTTTTATTTTTATCTCCTGCACATGCCAGCCTGGCTACTGGAGAGCCCTAGAAGCGGAACCATCAAGTATGGACAGAAGATTTAAAAAGAAAGGAAACAGGGGCCGGGCATGGTGGCTCACGCCTGTAATCCCAGCACTGTGCGGGGCCGAGGCAGGCAGATCACTTAAAGTCAGGAGTTCAAGACCAGCCTGGCCAACATGATGAAATCCTGTCTCTACTAAAAATACAAAAATTAGTTGGGCATGGTGGTGCATGCCTGTAATCCCAGCTACTTGGGAGGCTGAGGCAGGAGAATCACTTGAACCCAGGAGGTGGAGGTAGTGATGAGCCGAGATCGTGCCACTGTACTCCAGCCTGGGCTACAGAGTGAGATGCCACGAAAAAAGGAAGGAAGGAAGGAAGGAAGGAAGGAAGGAAGGAAGGAAGGAAGGAAGGAAGGAAGGAAGGAAGGAAGGCAGGCAGGCAGGAAGGGAGGAAACAGGAGCCGGGGAGGGAGAAGCCCCAGGAGACTTGTCAGGAAAACCCACATCATGTGGTGATGGTGCCCAACCCACCCAAAGCAGCTTCATCAGCATGGCCCGAGCAGCCCAGCCCATCACTCCCCCATTAGGCAAGTTTGGTCACTGCCTCCCACCTCCCACCTCACTGAAATGCTGCCCTCTACTACTTGCTGGAGTTCCACGCTTTGTTCCACACTCCTCTCAGGTCAGAGCCCAGGCTGTTCCAACTGCTCAGTTGTAATGCACCTCCCTGCTCTAGGTACCTCTTGGAGCCTTTGGAGGTGTCCATGCTACAGCTGCCACCCACTCTTATTCCATCCCAGATTATCAAGATATTATGTTGGTGCAAAAGTAATTACAGTTTTGCCATTACTTTTAATGGTAAAAAAGGCAATTACTTTTGCACCAACCTGATATCTTACTTTTTAGTGACACTCTTTTGCAGGGGTCCCCCCAGTTAGAGAATTTGAGGAAACACCCCAAAGCCTCTCCCTCCCCGAAATACACACATACCGCTCCCCCGATATGGTTTGACTATGTCTCCACCCAAATCTTGAATTGTAGCTCCCATAATTCTCATGTGTCATGGTAGGGACCCGGTGGGAGGTAATTGAATCATGGGGGCTAGTCTTTCCTGTGCTGTTCTCATGATAGTGAAGAAGTCTCATGAGATCTGACGGATTTATAAAGGGGAGTTCCCCTGCACATGTGTTCTTGCCTGTCACCGTGTGAGACGTGCCTTTCACCTTCCCCCATGATTGTGAGGCCTCTTCAGCCACGTGGAACTAGTCCATTAAACCTCTTTTTCTTTATAAATTACCCAGTCTTGGGTATGTCTTTTTAGTGGCATTAGAACAGACTAATATAGAAGCACGGTTGAGGGCTCCCAAATAATAGCCCCTGCACTCACCAAAACACTCCACAGGTCCCTGAGCCTTGAGTCTGCCTCTGAGTGCCTTCCTGGACTTCTGCCAGCCAGGGTCCCTTTTACACAGCTTCACTTCCCACCTGGTAATTTGTCCTCTGCTTCCCAAACCCCGCTTTCGGTTTACCTATCTGATCATGTCTAAACCCCAAATTTAGACATGGCTGGAGTATCTTGCCCCACAAGAAGTTTCTAGCCACCATGCACGCCAGTGGATGCAAATTTGATTTCCAGGGTTGTCCTGCAAATACTCCACATACAAAATTAAATCACAATCTCACCTACTGGCCACCCTGGACTCCTGCTACACATTTTGCTTAGGTGAGTTTCTTCATATATAACCCTCATGTTTCCTGTAGAAAATTAGTCTGCCCTTTAAAAAGGCAACTTGCAAAGTCAATTCCCCAGTCTCAGCTTGAGGAACTCTTTGGAATCAATAGGAACGGAGTAGCACCAGCCCGGGATGACAGGGCAGAGGCGAGCGGCAGAAGATGCCTGACCTCCCCAGGAAGCCACAGAGGGAGATTTGCTCCAGCTCACAAGTTGAAAGTCTTCATTCTGAGGAATTTAATTATGGCTAGTAGAGAGGATTAATTGCTTTGTACTGTGTTAGTATAAATAAATACTTCCTTCATTTGTCTTTACACTGCTGTTTCAATCCCAAGACCCAAGTTCACATGAGTGTATTAGATAGATATGCTCTGCCCAGCTCACCCCAGGTGGCTTAAACTAGATAAAGCAAGACCAGAAAACTCAGGGAGGCTGCTCCTGCCCCTGAATGCTGATGGGTAGCCAGTGACCTCATGTGGAAAGGTCTTGGACTGCTTACACATATTACCGTAGGCTTACGGGTTTCACAAGCATCACTAAACCCTGTGTGTGGTATAATCTCTTTTTGTTTGTCCTACAACTATAAGGCAATGTTTCTCAATGTGCAATCCACAGACTTCCTGCAACAAAAATCACCCTGGGTTCTTGTTAAAAAGGAATATTTCTGGGTGCTACTAGACCTTCTGAATCAGGATCTCTGGGGGTATGACCAGGATGTGACATTTTAAATAAGCTCCCCCAGATATTCTAAGTGTTGGCCTATACTCTTAGTAATTTGTGACTTACGCTGATGGTGGTGATGATGTTGATGATGATGGATGAAATTGGGGAGGATGATGATGGTGGTGGTGATGGAAGAGACAATAAAATTCCTTCAGATGTCTTTGGTTCTCGACCATTTACAAAGCTCTTTATTGCATTTAATTATCACAGAGACTTGATTGTTA
The DNA here is from genome assembly GCF_003255815.1 of Theropithecus gelada. Taxonomy (NCBI): domain Eukaryota; kingdom Metazoa; phylum Chordata; class Mammalia; order Primates; family Cercopithecidae; genus Theropithecus; species Theropithecus gelada. Next base: position 20,121,883 of record NC_037676.1, read on the forward strand.
CAATCCCATTTATAGATGAGGGAGGAGCTGAGATTTACAGAGAGGTTAGAAGACTTTCCAAGCTCAGCAAAGCATTTACTCTGGGTTGTTTTCCAGAAATGATAGACTTATAGGAATCAACTTACTCTTATCTTGTCCCACCCCCCAAAAACCACGACTAGGAGGTGCCAGGCAAGACCTGATTGGGACTCAGATTAGGCCCAGAGACTCATTCTCCTCAAGGACTACATGCATGACCCTGAGTCACATTCTATGCAGCCTGGAAGACTCCAACCTCCTCAGCCAACTGCTACTTACCTGGTAAAGGCCTGTAAGCCTCCTCACCCCACCTACTCAGCAGAAAAACTGCATGACAGTCAGAACTGGTGTTAGTTGTGACTGTGCCTCTGCCAACTAAATGTATGTCCCTGGACAAGTCACCTAACTAAATCTCATCTCCTGTAAAATGACAGGTTAATAAGATTAAGTGGAAATAATGCGGTTAAACATTCTTTGTAATTGTAAAGTGCATAAACATGAGCTACTCTTATTGTTAATATCATTACAATCTTTTGAGTTTCATGTTCAGACCTCCTTCCATGTTCTTCCTCCTTCCATCTCTCTCCACCCTCTCCCTAGTCTGGCCACCGCCATGTTTGCCCAAGCTGGGAGCCAAGGGTCCAGTATCTCAGCAAAGAATGGAACACAGTAATTCAAAAGCTGTTTTTCCTCCACATTTTGTAGCAGTTCAGAAGGCAAGTCACAGCTATAAATTGTGTACAGAAAGGACAGCATGTCACCAAAGGGGCCATTACCTCCTTAGAAGTCAAGCAACATAGATTAGAATGAAAATTATTTGGGATCTTCATCAGTCGGCTGAAATTGTTCAAGGCTCAGCAATTCACTGAGGTTTGCCACTGGGTCACTGATTTTAGTAGTGTGTTTGTATGTGTGTGTTTGTGTGTGTGTGTGCCTGCATATGCACATGCTCCATCTTTTGTTGTGGCTCAAAACAGGAAAGAACAAGAGACCATTACAAGTCCTGTGGGCCTGAGATTTCTCCGAAGATCTGGGTCTGGTGACAGCCTGATTTAGTCTAGCAAAGTCCTCCCTGGGGCACAAGGAGGTCTCCACAGGGCAAAAGGCCATGGAGGAAGAAGGCTCCATATGAGACTTCTGAGAAACACCTGCTCAGAACACAGAAAAACTATAGGCAAGGACAGGACAACCTAGAAGCCAGGGACACCTTTAGAGATGAGGCTTCAGATTCAGCACCATGGAGCTCAGTGTACTCACCCCAGGTCTCAATGGAACCTGGAAGCACAAGAGTAGCCATGGCCCTACCTGACCTGGGATCCAGTTGTCCAGTCCTGTGTATTGGACTCCTGGGTCAGGACAGTCATGTAAAAGGAAGAGCAAGAATAAAAGCACACGGTGATCTAGTGCTCACCATGTGCCAGGCACTGTGCTAAGTATTTCACGAGCATTATCTCATTTGATCCTGCAAAACCCCATAGGAACTAAATTCTAGTATTAATATTATCCCCAGTCAATAGATGGGCAAACTGAGGTTCCCACTGATTAAGTGCCTTACTTAAGATCACAGAACCCATCATGGGGAAGTCACAATGCATACTCAAGTCTTCCTCTAGAACCACACACTTCACTGAGTTCTGCCACTCAGGCCTTTACACAGGCCCTGGCCCAGAGGTTAAAAACTCAAGTTCTGGGGCTGGACTACCTGGTTCAAAGCTCCACTCTGCTATTTACTACCTATGCACTTTCACCTCTCTGGACTCTGTTTTTCTAGTTATAAAATGGGTATAATCCACATCATAGAGCTTTGAATGAATTGATATGCAAAGTCCTTCTTAGAGAACATGCAAGTGTTCAGTAAATGAACATCTAAAACTGAGTTGATTTTAAGGAGGTCAAGAAGCCAAACAGGAGCAATGAGGCAACCCAGAGATTAGCAATGGCAAACTGCTACTTACATCCATATGCTGCTGGGACAAAGGAGGCCTCTGGATTGAGGGACCCAGGGGCCTGGTCACCTGGCAGATCTGTTTACTAGGTGCCAGAAACCTAGAATTGCAGCCAGTTCTGGAAATGCTGCCCAAGGCAGAGAAGGAGAAATGCCCTGGGTTCTTCCTCCCAGCTCCCAGCTCCTGCCAGTCTCCCATTGGCTGAGACCAGCTGGAAACTTGCTGACCCAGGGGCTGGAAGATACAGCCTATGAGAGTCAGGCCCTGCCAAGCAGAGCAGTGTGGGGCCAGGGCATGGAGTGAGTCAGAAAATAACAGGCTTGGGATGGGCATGCCCTGTTCTAAGGACAAAATCCAAACTTCTTGGCGTGGCCTGGACAGCCCAGGCTGTGGGGCCCTGCTAACCCTTCCTCTCTACGCTGTGGTACCCCAGAGCCCAGCTCCTGCCTGCCTTGGGGGCTCCATGCGTACCTCTACCTATCCTGTTTCTCCCACTCCTAGTTCTGCTCATCCCTATTCATTCTTCAAGTCTCAGCTTAAATGTCACTTCCTCTGAGGGGCCTGCTCTCTGCTGTCTAGAATAGGACAACCCCTCCCAATAATTTTCAGCTCAGCACTCTCTTTTTTCCCTTCATACCATTTTCACCCTTCACTTTTCCCAAACACCTAGCACAGGGCCTGGTACAGAACAGGCGTCAACGCCTACTTGTTGAGTGAGTAAATGAGTATGCTGACCAGCCTTCATTCACCAGGCCAGATGAATGCTCAGAAGAGCCCGTCACAGGGCCAACTTCCCAGAGGTCCCAGGCCCCTGGGCTCCTCACTGCCTCTTCTAAATGCCCCAAGAGCGCAGCTCCACCTTGGGTCACTCAAAAACTGCTGCCACTCCCAAGAAATTCTGGCTGTAGGCCAAGGGCAGGATCACCTGGGTAGGACCTTCCCCCTCGGCTCATTCCACCCCTCACTCCCTCATTCACCACCAACCACTCACCATGGTCCAAAGGAAAACCCTTGGATCCATCACCTCGGGAGTGCCCCAAGGCCTTCTCTCTTTCCTTATATAGAATGTACCCTGGGTCAGCTCGTGGTCAGGATAATTCAGCTTTAGAAGCTACTGGGGTTATTTGAAATCTTTGGGGTTCCTAGGGGTACAGACTAGAGCTCTCAGGGTCCCCGGGGTCTCTTTTCCCATAAAAATGGGAGGAGAGAGCAAGAAGAGAGAAAGGCAGGTGAGGGCAGCTGCCAGCTTACAGAGGAGAAGAAGGGATGGGGAGGGAGAACACGTGCAGGCCAGGGAAAGTTGGAACAGCCTGTAAGTAGGCCAGAAGGGTCTGGGCTGAGCCTGTGATTAGCACCACTAATCACTTCACCAGCTCAAAATAGGTTCTCTCCTCTGAGACCATCCTCCAGGGTCAGCCCAAGCTCCTGATTAACCCAGGTTGCTGCTGTTCTGCTTCGAGAGAAAATAACCCATGGGAGGGCTGGAGGCGTCCAGGAATCTGAGGTCCCCAGAGGTCATTCCCCCAGCCTCCCAGCATGCCACCCCCCACTCCAGCACAGGAGCATGCTTCCGGGGTCACCAAGCCTCCTACTCCGTGGTGGGGTGCCCCGCCACCGGGTTAGTTCAGGCCCCCCCCCAACACAGCAGAGCCCAGCCAGCAGAGGAGGTAATTGGCAGGACTTAGAGCCAGCCCCGGGGGGATAGCGATCTGGGAGAATATCCTGTCTTCCAGATGTCACCCTCACTTATCCTCAGGGTGCTGCAACCCCCAGAGTGCTCTCCAGGAGCTATCTCACATCTGCTTCCAGAACAGCATCTTAAGTGATTAAAACCACACAGTTCCTCCGTTCACACTCCTGTCATCTCTCATCTGGCCACCTGTCGGGCCACCAGACCACACAACCGCTTTCCCTTCTCCTCTAAGGACTCTTGTTCAACATGTTGTTTGGAAAGGGGGGCCCATGGGTGCAGAGACCCAGAATTACAGCAGCAGTTAATTGCCCCGGTAGCAGCAGGGCCGAGGCAGGGGACATGTCTGCTCAGAAGCCAACTCAGGTTCTCTGCTGAAGGTCATTAGGAGGAGGCAGCACTTCAATGTCTTCATCCCACAAGGCTACATGGAAGATGACAAGTTGGCTGGCCCGAGCATGGCGCAGCTTCAGATGTAGCAGTGAGCCTCTGCGGGGACCTCAGGGCACACTCCTGTCTCTGAGCGCCATCTTCACCTGACAGGCACTATTAATTGGCAGCTGTGAGAATGCAATGGAAGGACCATTTCCAAAGACATGTTCCTTAACCTGGAAGCCCCACACACCTTCCTGCCACTTAGCCCTATCCTGCCTGGACTTTAGGGCCCATGTCCAGCCCCACCCTCTCCACAGACCCTGTCCTGACTATACTACACAAGGCTACAGGGCCATTTATCCACCAGGAAGTAGGCTGTGTCTTTAAAAATGTGGGTAGGGGAGCTAGTTATGTGCTGGAGAAATGGCAGACAGTGTCAAGCAAGCTTAGGGCAAGGACCAAACGGAGTGTCCGAATTGCCTCTGCCCCAAAGAGGTGATAAGTACATGGCCCAGGCCTTCAGTGGGAGTGGGGGTTGATGCCTCTAATGTGCAGCTGGGTAATAGGGATGTGGGAAAGTGCTACAGGCAGGCCCATGGTCCCAAAGGAGCCATCCACAGGCAGGTTACAAAATTCCTACAGGCCAATAAAGGAAGAGCCAGTAGGATGCCTAGGGACTGCAGGGAGCTGTTTTATGAGGCCCTTTGGAGTGGGCCGCCCAAAAACCAGGCCTAGAGGAATGGCCAGGGCAAAAGAGTAGGCAACAGAACCACTTCCGCCTCTGCTTCTGTGGCCCCAGGTGACATCATGCTCTGAACCCTTAAAGGATATGCAGAGGAGATGTGAAAGAGCCCAAAATGGGGTGGGCTAGAAATTGACAGGCCAGAAGACCCCAAGGTCAGGCAGAGTGGATCCTGGCCATGGACAAGAGCCAATGCCCTCTATCCCCTTCTCCCACCCCAACCCAGGGAGCTTGGACAGAAAGCATCAGCCATGAAGTCCTACCCATCTCCTCGGGTGACACCGCCAGCCACAGAGCCTGTATCGGCATCCACCCAGAGCTAGAGGCAACTGCTTCCCAGTCCCACCCAGGCAAGGTGCAAGAATGTCCTGGCAGCTCCTCAGATGGCCGGCAGCAAGTGTGTGCCCGGGGGGGTCCACAAGGGCTGGCTGCTCTATCTAGCTAAGCCTCCATCTCCCATGGCCTTTACGCAGCAGCGTGACTCTTGCTCCCTGAGATCATTGTGGGGAGGCTGGCCAGGCCAGCTGCTGCTAGTTCACAATAGGGTTCATGCTCCTGTTCATGCTCCTCTAATAGCTCTAACAATTGCTTCAGCCAGAGAACAATGAAGCGACTGACTGTCAGCTAGCTGCCCCAGGGCATACTGCACAACCATGGGGCACAGGCATGTGTTTTTGCAGACACATACAACCACACACACACACACACAATGTGTAATATAGGTCCCTGCCCTATTCCACAGCCACAACTCCTACCAATGTCTCTCCACACACTCGACAATATGTACCCTGCTGACCAGCCCTAATTTCTAGATAATCCATCCTGATTGTTTTAGGAATTTTGGTTTCCCTGTGCACTTTATGCCCAATATAAGAGTATCCTTTCAGAATGCAGCATCCCTTCCACAATGGTCCCAGTTTATAGATGAGTAAATTGGATCAGGAAGCTCGTCCAAAACCACAAAAGCCTTTATGTAACCAAGCAAATATGAATGGTCCAAGCCATTCATCTCTGAGGCATGGCAGGGAGCAGAGGGTGCCTAACATTGAATACTGTGTAAGATTCTAAGAGCTGTGTCACAAATAGTGTCCAGTGTTCTTGTAAATGCAGACACAAACACACAAAATTACACTTTTCTCTAAGGAGGAAAAGTGGTAAAATTAAGTCTGTCTGGAAGGTCTGGAACACTTTCAGGGAGCAGGTGCCATTGGACCTTAGTCCAATGTGGGGAGGGCCAGTGTGCAGGAAGGACTTCCAATGCACCAAACATGGTGGCAGATGCTTCACAGAGAGCCTTAGTGCAGCAGCCCTCAATGTTTTTGGCACCAGGTTTGATGGAAGACCATTTTTCCATGGACCAGGGTTAGTGGCTGGATGGTTTGGGGATCAAACTGTTCCACTTCAGATCATCAGGCATTAGTTAGATTCTCATAAGAAACGTGCAATCTAGATCTCTCATATGTGTAGTTCACAATAGGGTTCATGCTCCTATGAGAATCTAATGCCACTGATGATCTCACAGGAGGCAGAGCTCAGGCAGTAATGCGAGTGCCGGGAGTGTGTTTAAATACAGATGAAGCTTTGCTTGCCCTTGCTCACCTCTTGCTGTGCAGCCCGGTTCCTAACAGGCCATGGACCAGTACCTATCCATGGCCCTGAGGTTGAGGACCTTCACCTTAGTGAATCTTCACGTCCATCCTGTGAGGTGGGTGCTTTCCTCATTTCCACTTCACAGATGAACACAGGAAGCCTTAGGGTATGTGACCCAAGTGATATTGCTAGAAGGAGTAGAACAGGATTTAAATCTAGTCCGGGTGACTCCAGGGCCAGCACTCTCAGTTGCCACATTGTGTTGCATCTCAGAATGGGAAGCAAAAGCATAGGCAGGAACAGCTGCCAGGTGGGAAACATGGGGAAGGGTCTTGAGGCAGGGGCATGGCATGTGCAAAGGCAAAGAGTGGTGACATCATGGTGGCCTTGGGGACCTACAAGCAGGCCAAGCATGACAAGGGCAGAAATTGTCACTCAAGAGGCAGGTGGCATCAGGTGATGGGGGCCTTGCAGGCCAGGAAATCTGGACTCAGACCTGTAGGTAATAGAGAGGAATTTAAGGAATTTAAGCAGGCAAAAAACATGATAAATTTTGCATCTTGGCAAGATCAGCTCTGGATTAACAGCAGGCAAGGTTAGAAACAGGGAAATTAATTAAGAGCTTATGAACAGGAACAAAGATATTTACTCCACAATCAGATATAGGGAAAGAGAGTAATGTGTGGGAGTCCAAGGTAACTCCTAGGGACTGGCCCACAGAAGGAGGGGCAAGTTGAAGGAGGGCAATAAAATGAGTCCAGGTTGCGTGGGAGGAGAAGCGTTCAGGAGACGCTATCTAGTGGGAAGTTCAATATAAGGTGTGTGGTACAGGAGAGAGCTCTGGCCAGGACAGATGTGTATGAATGGGTAGATGTTAAGTCATGGACAACCTTGGTCCGGTGCAGGAAGAATGAGAAGAAATGGAAAGAGGACCCTAGGAAAGGAAGCTGAGAGATTACAGATGTGTAAGTTCTGGGCAGAAGAAGAGGAAGCAACAAAGACACTGGGAGATGCTGGTCAGGGAGCTCAGGGGAGAACCAAGGCAGAGAAATGGCTCAGGTCTACAGGGTTTTAAGAGAAGAGAAATGGCAGATTGATTAATGCCTCAGAAAAGTAAGGTGAGGTGTGGGCTGCAAATTGACACATTAGGCATCACTGGGGGCTTTTGTCATTAGAATAGTAGCTTAAGGAGAGAACAAGAAATAAAGATGAAGATGATGATCTTCAAGGAACTGTCTTCAAAAGGAAGAACAAGATGTTGCTAGCATGGTTGAAGGAGAGATATTTTTATGTAAGTTGATTTTTTAATTAATGATGGATACACGTGATAGAATATACGTAAAGTACCCATTAATGCTTCACTTAACCTAAGAGCTCCACTTAATCTAAGAACCAGAACATTGCCAGTACAGCAGTACCATACTCTATCACCTCCCTTGTAACTGTCCTCCAGGAAGAGCTTTTGAAGATGGACTGAACTGAAGCATGTTCAAGGACTATGAGGAAGGAACAACAGAGTGGGAAGATCTTGTGGAGTCCCTGAAGGAAGACAAATGGGATAGACTGTGAGTACAGGAGAGAAGAGTGAACAGAAAAATTATTCCTTGCCCTGAGCCAGGAGGAGAGGGGTGAGAGTTGATGTACATTTGGATAAGTTGAGAGAGAATAAGGATAGGAAGCTGGGACAGAACTTTACAGATGACCCCCATCTGTTCTTCGATAGGATGATGAAGAAGGAGAAGGAGAAGAAGAAGAAGAAGATAAATGAGGCAGTAATGATGTTAGGACCTTGAGGGGAATAAGCTGACCAGAGACACATAATGGATTCTTGTCAAGCAGAACCAAGAGCCTACCCAATGGATCTGTAGTGGCTCCTTCCAGCCAATTATATGATCTCCTCCAGTGGTTCTCCACAAACCCAGTGAGTAGAGGAACTGACAGATAGCTGGATGGATCCAATGTGCACAACTTGGGTGGGTCTAGTCCAGATAGAACAAATCCAGATTGATAAAGCAGCTTGTAAAAATTGGGTTGGAGGACACACCCTAGGATATTGGCTACCTAGAGAAGAATAGGAAAGGAGATGGGGCTGGCCTGTGGGCAAGGGAAGTGTCAAGGAAAGTGTACCTCTAAATGAGGTGAGAGAACAGATGACACAGTAAAGCACTGAGGTAAGTGTCAAATGAGCGCTGTAAAGTGCTAACTGAGTTTGCATCTGGCTGTGACATCTATCAGCTATGTGGCCTTGGGTAGATTTTTAACATCTTTGAACCCCCCATGATCTTATTCATAACAATTCCTCTCTTAAGGCATTGTCACCCTAAGCTCAAAGGAGAGAGCTGTGAAAGTTCATTGTAAGCTGTGTGCAAATGTCAGCAGTGATGAATCAGGCAAGGAGGTCAAGACAGTCTTCAGGTTTCCAGCAGGACTGGGACTCAGTAAGTCATTCCTCCCCATCATTTGTGTGGCTGTTTTTCCCTTACTCTGCCCTTGTCCTTCCCGAATCTCATTTGGTTGGTTTCTGACCAATCTCTAAAACCTACTCAAGTCAATTTGAATTCTAATCTGATCCTCCAAGGTGCCCCTCCAGCCTCAGCTGGGTGTCATCTATGAAATTAATGAGCGTGCTCTCTGTTTCATCATCTAGTTCATTGCTGGAAATGTTAAATAGCTCAGGGCTCCAGACTTTGAATTGCTCCAAATGGCCTCTCACAAGTCTCCAGTTTTTTTGTTGTTTGGAGACATACAGAGGGAAACCAAGCACTTGCTCTCCCGAATTTTAGCCAAAACCCCACCACCACCACCATTCTCACCTGCAAATGTGGCCTTTCCATGAGGCGCCAGAAAAAGACATCTATAGTTTTCAATCAAAATAAGGCTCTCTGCCCTTCCCTGAAGATCATACCACTTCTACCTCCTGAAGCATTCTTTAGGAGACCCTGGACTTACTGCCTTGACTGTGGCTCCTGCCAGTGCCCCTGCCTTAGGGGCTTCTGAGCCATCATCCACTCAGTCCATGATGTTTAGTGTATGTCTTAGTCCATCTGGGCTGCTATGACAAAATACTTTCCACTGCACAATTTATAAACAACAGAAATGTATCACTCATAGTTCTGGAGGCTGGGAAATCCAAGATTAAAGTGCTGATAGATTGGGTTCCTGAGGAAGGCCTCTATGGATGATGCCTTCTATGTGTCCTCACATGGCTAAAGAGGCAAATAGCTCCCTCGGGCCTCTTTTACAAGGACACTAATCCCATTCATGATGACAGAGCCCTCATGACCTAATCACATCCCAAAGGCTCCACTTCTTGATACTATTGCACTGGGGATAAGGTTTTGACATACAAATTTTGGGGAACAACAAGCGCTCAGACCACAGTAATGTATTAGCAATAATTTACCACTGAGGAAGAATTCTTGGGGCACCCCTTGGGAATGTGTTGAACATAATCCAGTCCCACTGATCTGCCTCCACTCTGCCAGTTCTAAGATCCAGGTCCTGATGACAGTACACTTCTCCCACGCCCTGGCATCCCTCTTTCCTCAACCTTCCTCTACGTGATTCTTGAAGGACAACACCCAGGATTCATTCATTTTTTATAGGCTATCTATGAAGTGCCAGCCTCAGTCATTTGTGCACAGCCATTAACAAAGCAAACATGATCTCCTCTGTCCCTATGAATACGGCAGTCCAAACTCTGTCCTGCTCTCTGTCTCCCCTGATGTCTCAAAATAGTCATTTTCCACACACCCCCAACCCCCTGGATCCTATTTGACATATCCTACACTGATTCTTCCCCTACATGTTTGGTGAAAGTCACCTTCCACAGTTGATCTTCTGTCCAAATTCTGGCTCCTAGCTCATGTTCAATTTTCTACATCATCTTTGTCACCTTTTTTGTCCCTTTGTATGTCTCACCATCTCTCTATCCTGTGCCTAAGCAGGCATTCCTTCTTTCATAGCTGCTATCCTCTGTAGGTAAGTTGAGCCCTAACCAACCCTACTTCTACTTTCTCCTCTATCCCCTTCTTGCCCACCTTCTGCTAATGGGTTGGCCAACATGAACGTACATTTGCAAAGCAACTACTTTGGACCTCTTGTCTTTGGCCCCACAGGGATCTGGCTTTGGCAATTTTCTAATTGGGAAGGAGGTTTGCCATCAACATCTAGTACTTTCCTGCCTCATACCTAGACAGATCCAGGTTTCTTCTGGGGGAGGTTGGTGAGCACACCCCAGAATTCCCTTCATGAGGAATGAGACCCTGTGACCTTGGGGTTTTTTTGCTCGTCCATCACTCAACAGTCCTCGCTATAGCTGTGCCTGACACAGTGCTAGGCACCAGGAATCCGCAGATGATTAAGACACACTATATTGTGTGAGAGTAAAAGAAAGGAATTCTTTTATTTTTCAACTGAGGATGTTGGAATGTTTCATAGAGTTGACATGCACAGACAAAAAAACAAATGGAGAAAGTATAAGCAATGACACTAGTTTTAACTTAGCAATCTGTCACCTCCACAGCGAAATATTTTTTAGCTACCCTGCTGGCCTCACTGAGCAGCTGAGACACATGTGTGTGTGAAGTGTCTGACACAGTTGACTCCATCTTGCTTCTAACCTCCAAGCTGTCCTTGGTCATTTCTGGGCATAGGGCAAGCTAACTTGGGGAGGAATTTAGTCTACACTTTAACCTTAAAGCAAGGATAATAATAGCCCTTCCCAAAACTAAATCACCTTTGTAAAACTAATGAAAGGCCACATGTTAGAATTATGAGAGGGGCTTGAATTCTACTAAGATGTAGGCATAGTTAAGCAATAATCAACCATTGTTCCAAAGGTCTGTACTTCCCCAATTATTCCTGTAGATAACATCACTATTGTAGAATCTAAGACTAGCCTTTTGAGGTATTTGTTCAGACTTTTGCATTTCTGACAACCTGCTGACTCCACTCAGATCTGTGACTCATGACTCAATGGGTCCACTTGCGTGATCCCATCCAGGCTCTAACTCCGTGCACAAGACCCACTTTCTATACACTTATTATTTCATCTCCAACCAATCAACATTCTCCACTCCCTAGCCTCCTTTTCACCAAACTATTCTTGAAAAACTCTAACTTTTGAGGAGACTGATTTGAGTCTCCATCTCCTCTGTGGCCAGCCTCATGTTAGTAATACTCTTTCTCTACCACAATAGCACAATTCCAGTGGATTGGTGTTGTCTGTTCAGGGGGCAGGAAAAACCCATCGGGTGATTACACAAGTGTCTGTCAGCCATGGACAAAGGGGTTTGTGTGAGAGTTTCCTCTTAAACATAGAAAAGCCAAAGAGGGAAGAACTCAAAGGGTAAAGAGCAACCTCAGAGACCTCTGCTGTTCCAAACTTCAGCACCTCCCTCTCTGTTTTGCCCCCATCTAACCAAGAGCCTAATGGAGACCTCGTCAGTTCCACCTTCTAAGCACCTCCTACGTCTTCTCTCTACATTACTGTCACTACCTAACACAGACCCTGTTGTCTCCCATCTTGTTGACTGCAGCAGTCTCCTAACTGGTCTCTCTGCTTCCAGCTTGACCCTTCCAGATGGTTCTCCCCATAGCAGCCATAGCATTCTTTCTAAAGCATAATAATCCCTTCTCTTCCTCAAGGCTCCCCAAATGCCTTTTGCCTAGCAAAGCTCCCAAAGTCTGCCATATATGGCCCCCTGCTGATGGCTCCAGCCTCATATCTCACCACTCCCTCCCCAAACCTAGATGGAATGTCCAGTCCATGCTGTGTTGCTCTTCCTGCCTCCATCTCCCCACACTTTCCACATGCTCTTAATTCCTGAAACACCTTGGCCCTTCCCATCCTCTCACCTCCTCTTTGCATGGCTGATCCGTAGTCAATATCAAGGTCTCAACCTGGGCTTCCCTTCCTCTTTCCTGGCCCCAGTCTAGGGTGGGTACATGCCTTTTATCATCACAGGATATCATGATTGCCTGTTTAGTCATCTGATTCTCATTAGATCATAGACTTGGAGAAGGCAGAAACCACTCCTGTCTTGGAGACTGTTGCATCTGCTGCTCTAAATTAGTACTTGTTGAGTTAGCAGTGCTTGATATTTATTGAACAACTGAATATGCTGTGATTCCTTAGTAAGGCTCCACATTCAACATTGTCTTCTCAACTAAAATGAAGCATTTTGGTGATTTCTCCTGAAAAACAGATAGAGTCCCAAACTACCAAAGGTGGGAGAACTTTAGAAGTCCCCAAACTCAAATCTCAGGTGTCAGCTGAACAAACAGAGTACCAAATGGAGTAACAAATGGAGAAGTGAATCACCTAGAGCTGTGAGGAAAATGGCCATGAACATTGCTCTGATGTTATCTGTAGTGATTAGTGGTACCTGCCCATACCCTACACAACCCAGCCTCCAAAGAAACCTGTCTGTTAGCAATCGCAAAGCACGTTCCCACCCATTTCCTCATTTGAGCCACACAACAATCTTACAACGTTGATTGGAAAGGTGTTATCAATGCCCCCATTGTACTGATCGGGGAATTAAGGCTTAAAAAGCCCAAGTCACAAAAGTCACAACTCCCAGGGATAGAGGAAGGTCCCTCTGAATCCAGACTTCATGCTCATCCCCACTCACCACACAGAATCTGACTATTTTCCATCTCCCCACAATAGGGTGGGAAGCCAGCAAGGAGCAGGACGATGCAGTCACAGCCGTGTTGCCTGGCAGCACATCTCCATCATGCTGGAGATGACCCAGCAGGTCCACAGGATAAAAGACAATGACTCTCCTGTTTGTAGCTGGGGCTGACCCTACACTGTGTCCAGAGCTGCCAGGGTAGAGGGGCAGGCAGCAGCTCTCAAACTTGCCAGCGTTCAGCTAGGTGCTTGACTTTATTTAAGAAAATTATTTTTCATCCAGTCTCACAGGCAACAGACTATGCCCTGACTTTTTAAAATGAGATTGGGAAGCTCAAGCTGACCTGACACATCCCTCCAGTTTCCCTGTGCACACTTAAACATTCTGCCAAAACTAATAACTTTATTCCTAAAACCTTCCATTCACATAGGGCAAGCAGTGTCTGCCTGTGCTGTACAGAGCATGCACTTCAGTCTTTATATTACCCAGAGGAATGAGCTGCTATTATGAAATCATTAAATTAATAACTTGGTAATATAGGCAGATATATAAAACAATCTGTTCACAGAACAAAAGAAATTACTACGTTCCAAACATTCATAATTTAATTTAACAGAGAATTAAAGTAGCATACATAATTTTAGCCTCAAAATGTCAATAGAATTATGTAAATACAGCACCAAGTCCCATGGCTGTGTGTGTGTATGTGTGTGCACGTGCAGATGGGTAGTTGTGGGTGTGAACAGAGGGCGGAGTGAGGGCTTGACTTTTCCCTCCTGTAGGCCTCTCTTCTTCACAACAGAGAAGCAATTGACAGGAATCGATGAGGTGCCCAGCTTTTAATTAAGAATTTATTAAACATTCATAGAGCTGTAGAGAAAGCAACTAGCAAGCCATGCTGCTTTCTGCCAGGGTTGGGTGCTGAGCAAACAGAAAGAGTCACAGAGGGAAGGGGATCCCGCAGGGCTCCAGCAGGCCTCCCTGGGGAATAGCAAGCATCAGAGGCCACTGGGCCTGGACCATGGGATCTAAGAGGCTCTAAAGTATTTTATGAGTATGGACATGAGACGATGGAGAGGAGGGCTGCTGGCTAATGTGGCATTATCTTGATGGGACAACAAGGAAAGGGGAACTATTGGCCCACCCCAGCATATGGCAAAAGCTAGCCTTGTTTGAGGGTTGGCAAAGGAGTGAAGTAACCTGGCAGGGTCCTGGCCCATTTCAGTCAACTCTACAAACCACCTGCCCACTATGAAGTGAAGGGAATGCAGCTGGAGGCAATTCTGTGCCAGGGATGAGTCACTTCATTATAGAAGTTTTTGACTCCCCCTCCCTGGAAGCTGGGCACTTTTTCCTATTAAAGCAGGAAGAGTACAAAGGGCTTCCTTTGTGGGCAGAGTTTGCCTCCACCCCTGTCTTTTCTTGCTTCTGAGGTATTACATCGATTGCTGCAGTCATGAATGTTTTTCTAAGGACAATGGGTATACCAGTCTTATGCGCTTTCCACATTGGAAGGAACTTGTGAAGTCTAAGTTTACCCCTTAAAAAAAAATACATACATGCACAGACGAAAAATTTGGCATGCAATTTCAAGGGCCTCACGTATTGCACTGATGAACCCAATGGCAGAAATCTCTGGTTCAGCTGAAGACACTTAGCATGGAACTACATGTATGAAGAGCAATGTATGTCTGGTGCCAAGGATATAACATAAACAAGTAAGACAGGAGTTCACAGAGGGCTCCCTGGAGGAAGGGGAACAAGGGAACTTGAGCTTGAAGAAGATAGGAGGAGAAGGAGAGATGGAGCCAAGGTAAAAAAGTAGGCATGCATAAGGGATGGCGAGTATTTCTGTAGGGGAGCACTAAAAGAGGGAAGAAGGCATTCTATGGGGAAAATCTCTAATAACAAAAGTTTTGAAACCAAAGCATATAAAGCTGTTATCCTCTTAGAAATATTATTTTCTATATATTCATTCTGTTATGCATGAATGATGAACCAGAGGAGGAAAGATTTGGACCAGGTAATCCAGTAGGTAAACCATTATAGTGGTTTAGGGATGTGGTGAGCTGCAAGGAGACTAAAATACCATAAATATGCATGGGAAGGAGGAGGCAAGGAGACATACTGTTTGGCTATCTCCGAGAGGACATCTAAATTGTTGGTGGATTCATCTGCACAGGCTAATTGCTGTAACAAACAACCACAAATCCAAGTGGCTTAACACAGTAAAGGTTTATTTCTCACTCATATCACAGGACAATGTGAGTGAATAGAGGGGCTTGATCCATGCAGTCATTCACAGCCCAGACTCCTTCTGCCTTGTGGCTCCAACACAATCCACATAGTCCTCTGTGAGATCCTCTGCATATGACCAGCAAATGAGGGCAGACAGACAGCATGGAAGGTTGGATAGGAGCCTCTGCTGCAGGCCAGAAGATAGAAACACCTCTTCTACCTACATTTTGTTGACCAGAATTCATTCATCTAACTGTTGGAAGGCTGGGATCTATAGCCTAGCTGCCCAGGAGGATAAAGGGAAGTTCCCCAGCTTCTATAGCTGATTAGGAGGGAAAGGGATAGGAAGTCAAGAATGCCTATTCTCAGTCCTGGGGACTGGAATATTGATGGGAACAATGATATAAAAAAAAAAAATTTAGAGAGGAAGGTACGAGGATTGCAAGCTCGGCATTCTATATCCCTACGTCTAGTATTTACAATAACCCAAGAAATTTATAAAATAGATTTTGCTAAGACATTAGTCACACCATTATCCCAGAAGCCTGGCATCACAATTTGACTCTTTCTTACGTGATACAGGAAGTGATGTGATTAGGTATGACACCAATAGCAGAGGCAACAAAAGAAAAACAAATAGGTAATGTGGAGGACATCATCAAAATTAAAGGTGCATCAAAAGACACTATAAAGAGAGTGAAAAGGCAACCCACACAATGGGAAAATGAGAGAGAATATTTTACACATAGATAAGGGATTAATATCCAGAATACATAAAGAACTCCTAAACTCTACAATGGTAAAAAATCCAAACAACCCAATTCAAAAATGGGCAAAGGACTTGAACCGACATTTATCCAAATATATAGAAATAGCCAGGAAGCACATGAAAAGATGTATAACACCACTAATTATTACAGAAATATAAACCAAAACTAAAATGAGATATCACTTAACACCCACTAGGACAGCTATTATCAACAACAACAAAGAAAGAAACAGAAAATAACAAGCATGGGCAAGGACGCAAAGAACTCAGAACTCTTGTGCATTGCTGGTGAGAATGCAACATGGGGCAGCTGCTGTGGAAAAGAATATGGCTGTTCCTCAAAAAATTAAACATTGACTTACCATATGATCCAGCAATTCCACGTCTGGGTGTATACACAGAAGAATTGAAAGAAGGGACTTGAATACATATGTGTACACAAATGTTCATAGCAGCATTATTTACAATAGGCAAAAGGTGGAAGAAAGCCAAGTGTCTGGCAAAGGAATAGATAAAATATGATTTATATACACAATAGAATACTATTCAGCTTTAAAAGGAAGACTATTTGGACAAATTTGACAACATGGAGGATTCTTGAAAACGTTAAGCTATGTGAAATAGTCACAAAAGGACAAATATTGTCTGATTCCACTTATATGAGGTACATAGAGTAGTCAAATTTATAGACATAAAGTGCAATAATGGTTGTGAGGGGCTGTGGGGAAGAAAGAATGGGGAGTGATTGTTGATTGGGCACAGAGTTTCAATTTGGGAGACAAAAGAGATCTAGAGGTGGATGTTGGTGATGGTTGCATAACCATGTGAATGCACTAATGCCACTGAACTGTACAATCAGAAATGGTTAAAACCAGTGTAAATGCATGTTGAGTATACTTTACCATAATAAAAGAAGTAATGTGGGTAAGTTCGTCTCCCTAAAAATGCAGAATATATGGAGAATACCTGTTCAAACACAATTAACTAATGAAATGCTCTCTAAACCTTCTCAACCACACATCTGCTGCACAGTAAATCTGTCAATGTATGAGTTCTTTATCCCCAACCCTGCTTCTACTGAGTCCTTCATCTCAGTCAATATATAGTCATTCTCCCAGGACCAGGTGAGAAACTTTGACCTTGTCTTTGCTTCTCTCAAGCCCTGGCCCTTCCCCGTAAACCTCCAGGTCAATAGTCAAGTCTCTCAACTCACCCTCCCCTTTTCTCTCATGGTCCCAGACACTGCTTTCTCTTTGGCTTCCCAAAACCTTAGCTCACTGCCTGTCATACTGACAATCCAAACAGCCTCCATGCAAGGCCCCCACCTCTGTGTCTCATCCAGGCTTCCTCTCACCACGGAGCCATCTTCCTACACTCAGGGCAAGGTCTGGTTTTGTTACTGGAAAGGGGTCCTGATCCAGACCCCAAAAAGAGGGTTCTTGGATCTCATGCTAGAAAGAATTCTGGGCAAGTCCACAGAGTAAAGTGAAAGGAAGTTTATTTGGAAAGTAAAGGAATACAAGAACAGCTACTCCATAGGCAGAGCAGCCCTCGGGCTGTCGTTTGGCTATTTTTATGGCTATTTCTTGATTATATGCTAAACAAGGGGTGGATTATTCATAAGTAGGAAAGGGGCAAGGAATTCCTGGTACAGAGGGTTTCTGCCTTCCTTTTAGACTAGAGGTCCCCAAACTTTTTGGCACCAGGGACCAGTTTCATGGGTTGGTGGTGGCGGGGGGAAGGTGGATTGTTTCAGGATGAAACTATTCCATCTTAGATCATCAGGCAGAGTCTCATAAAGAGTGAGCACACATGCACACGTATGTTTATTGTGGCACTATTCACAATAGCAAAGACTTGGAATCAACCCAAATGTCCATCAGTGACAGACTGGATTAAGAAAATGTGGCACATATACACCATGGAATACTATGCAGCCATAAAAAAGGATGAGTTCGTGTCCTTTGTAGGGACATGGATGCAGCTGGAAACCATCATTCTCAGCAAACTATCGTGAGAACAGAGAACCAAACACTGCATGTTCTCACTCATAGGTGGAAACTGAACAATGAGATCACTTGAGCACGGGAAGGGGAACATTACACACCGGGGCCTATTAAGGGGAGGGGGGAGGGGGGAGGGATTGCATTGGGAGTGATACCTGATGTAAATGACGAGTTGATGGGTGGTGATGAGTTGATGGGTACAGCACATCAACATGGCACAAGTATACATATGTAACAAACCTGCACGTTGTGCACATGTACCCTAGAACTTAAAGTATAATTTAAAAAAAAGAAAAGAAAAGAAAATGTGGCACATATACACCATGGAATACTCATAAAAAAGGATGAGCTCGTGTCCTTTGTAGAGACGTGGATGCAGCTGGAAACCATCATTCTCAGCAAACTATTGCAAGAACAGAAAACCAAATACTGCATGTTCTCACCCATAGGTGGGACCTGAGCAATGAGATCACTTGGACACAGGAAGGGGAACATCACACACCAGGTCCTATTGTGAGGAGGGGAAAACGGGGAGGGATAGCATTAGGAGATATACCTAATGTTAATGACAAGTTAATGGGTGCAGCACACCAACATGGCACATGTATACATATGTAACAAACCTGCACGTTGTGCACATGTACCCTAGAACTTAAAGTATAATAATAAAAAGAAAAAAGTTAGAAAAAATGAATAAGACTTACTGTTTGATAGCACAACAGGGTGACTATACTCAATAGCAAGTTAACTCTAAAATAACTTAAAGAGAGTTTGCAACTCAAAGGATAAATGCTTGAGGGGATGGATACCCCATTCTCCATGATGTGATTATTTCACATTGCATGCCTGTATCAAAACATTTTCTGTACCCCATGAATATATACACCTACTATGTACTCGTAAAAATTAAAAATTTTTTTAAAGTTTAAAACTAAAAAACAAAAAAAAAAAGAAGATTGGAGCAATTAATGTTATCTTGATTAATAGCCAGCTGGTCAAAAGTGCAGGTCACCTGGATCTACTATTGGTGTCCAAAGTAGGGGGCCTTCTTGTTGGACTTGTTACCAAATAAAACCTGAGTCTACTCACCTAGCATATAAAAGCTAAGTATTTACATTGAGGTTTTGTAGCCAGAGAAAGGAGGTCACTTATTTGCAGGGTGCCGAGCAAGGAGAATTGAGCAGCTCACTTTTTTATTTTTCTTTATTTTTAATTTTTTTAGACAGGATTGCACTCTGTCACCCAGGCTGGAGTGCAGTGGTGCAATCCTAGCTTACTACAAACTCCAATTCCCGGGCTCAAGAAATCCTTGTGCCTCAGCCTCCCAAAATGCTGAGATTATAGGAGTGAGTCACTGTGCCCAGCCAGGCATCTCACATTTAAGACCCAACCTCCCAGATGGCTTATAAGCAAGTGTTTCTAAAGGCAGGGGTAAATTTCAGGAAAGCAGAAGTTATAAGCAAAATTGTAAATTAATACATAGAGGTTAGACATTGCTGTGGCCTTAAAAGGCAGGATATCTTGAAGCAGGAGCTTACAGGTTATAGGTGGATTTAAAGAGTGTCTGATCTGTGATCAGAGAAGCAAAGTTTTGTCTAAAAACTTAGAGCTAATAGAAGGGAATGCTAAGTCGGCCTGTGGGCATGACTCTCTCTAGGCCCTCCAGGAAGACATTTAGAATTTAGAACAGCAGTCCGAGCTCATTCAGTCCTGTTTTTCCTAATCTAAGGTTTATGTGCCAGCAAAAGGTCTTTTCTATTTGGTGGGTTCCAGGGGTTTTTTTGGTTTGTTTTTTGAGACAGAGTCTCATTCTGCCACCCAGGTTGGAGTACAGTGGCACCATCTTGGCTCACTGCAACCACCACCTCCCGGGTTCAAGCGATTCTCCTGTCTCACCCTCTGGAGTAGCTGGGATTACAGGTGCACACCACCATACCCAGCTAAGTTTTATATTTTTAGTAGAGACGGGATTTCATTATGTTGGCCAGGCTGGTCTCAAACTCCTGACCTCAAGTGATCCACCCACCTCAGCCTCCCAAAATTCTGGGATTGCAGGTATGAGTCACTGTGCCCGGCCCAGTAGAGTCCAGGTTTTTTAAACACAGGAACCTACGTTAGGATGTTACCTTTTGTTTTCACAGGAGACAAAATATCTTGTAGCTCTAGCTTTTTTGGCTATTGTTTTAAGCCACTATTATCTTCCTTCTTATCAAGTTGCTCACTTACTCTTTAAGGACAGTAAGGTGCCTGAAATTTTTCTTGAAGAAACTCAAGAGTTTCCTTTATTTCTATGTTTCCAAAAGGAGTCCCTGCTCCATCTCAGACTGATCCCTTACCTGTGGGGACTGCAGTAATTCCAGGTAGTAAATGTCAGAATCAAATTGACTCATTGGACACCCAGGTAGTGTCTGAAGAGTTGGAGAATTGGTTATTGGTCAGATACACCCCACACATTTGGTGTCAGAAGTGTTGTGAATGGAGGGAAAGTTTTCACTTAGACGCCCACCCTGGTATCCAAGACTCCTTTAAAACTCATTCATTCAGTCAAATGTATGCAGTACTTTCTGTAGCCAGACTCTGTGTCAAGTCCTGGGGATGCACTGGTAACACAGTTCCCATCCTTAAAACCGTGTCAAGAAAATGCTACTTTTTGTTCTTATTCAATGGTTCCTTGGATTATCATGAACAACTTATATCTTTGTCACTACCTCATGGGCTCCCAGAGGTCAAGATGACATCTTGTTAAACGCTGTGTTCTTTTCCTCGCACCTTGATCTTGGTAGATAAAAAGTATATTCAATGAATCAATGTTTGAATGACTCAGTGGACCCCATGGAGCTACAAATCTCATGAAATAAAACTTAGCCTCCAGTGATGAGTCATGAGCTGGAGGAATTGTCTTTCTGCAAAAGTGGCCTCCGCATCGTCTCCTAGATTTGCTGCCTTAGTTTTACTACTGTTCATTTGCATAGCAGTCAACATTTTACATAATATTTTCACATCCATCTTCTCACTTGATTCTCTATGGTTGGGAAATATAATCCTTTGCATTGGCTTGAAATTAATTTTCTATATGTTTCATAAGCATATTTTGATTGCCTCTGATTAGGTTGTCAAATCAAAGTCTTCTGAAATTAAACATAATATCCCTAGAGTAGTCATCTGAAGGCAGAGTGCCTGGGCTCAACGTGTCTTGGAGCTGAGTCTGCATCTGTGAAACGGGAGCACCAACCTCCTAGCGCCCTCATCAGGTCTAAGGTAGACAATGGGGGTACACACAGAACTTGGCTCAGAGTACATTCAATAAAGATGATAAAGGTAAGCTGTCTCTTTACTAATCAAAGTAGCGAGGCAAGAGCTATGTTGCTGAACAGATCAGGACACTGAAGCTCCAAGAATCTAAGTTTAAGTGACTTTCCCACGTTCACAGAGTGAGTTTCCCTTAAAGTCAAACATGAAGGTTATTCTTAGGCCTTCAGTCTTCCCTACAAGCATAATTCCTTATGGAATCCTGCGCATTTCCCACCCGGATCCTAATTCAAGCTCTAGACTACCCTTCCACATTCAAAAACTTACCACTTCCTAGACCTGTGTGATTCAATCAGAAGTTCCAGTTCAACATTCCAGTTTGAAAGACATGATGTTTTCCATTGGTTTGCAATTAATTTGCTGTAATTCACACCAGTGTATTTTGATTACTTTTGATTAAGTTTAACAAACTAAAGAAGTTTGCTGACATTAAACATCAAAGTACACAATCCTTTTTCTGAGGTGCCTCGTGCATAATTATCAGCCTTGTCATTCTTGCTAAATATATCCATTATGTGGCAGCCCCTATGCCTGGGTAGTGGTAATTAATATAGAATCCCAAAATCAATTCCAGAGAAATCCTCTAAAATCAAGGCAAGCTCATTTGCATAACTTCTAAAATGCATGAATGAATTGTTATGAAACCGAGATGAAAAGAAAGAGGCCTTTACAGGTCAGGGTTTCTTTGTAAAAATAAATAAATAAAACTGGCTGCGTATTTAATATTTGGTTGGTTGCAAAGAAAAATAGGTCTTTGGTGGAAAGTACGAATAAACAGGTAAATGGCTCTTTGGAGCCGTCACTTTACAGAAAGCCTCACCAAAATTAAGGGCCAACAAGTAACCGCCCAAGCAACTAATATGCTGAGAAAAAGTCACAGGCAGCTTTGTAGCATTGCTGAAAACGATGAGATTAAAGTTAATATCATTTTATTAAAATGTGGGAAAATCATTTAAATATTTTTAAAGGAAAAAAAAAGACCTCCCCATGCATCCAATTATTTGTTTATTTTCATCTAGGGAAATAGAGGGAAAAACCCAGAGTTGGAACACAGCAGTCTGGCTGCACATCTCTCTCTGCTGCTTAGAAGCGGAGCGACTCTGGGCATATGACCTAATTTGCTGAAGCTCCATGTCCTCGTTGAACAATAGGGCAAGCTGGCTGTATGCCCAGCTCATTCTGAGGGGTGGAAGATACTGAGCATGTGAAAACATCACGGCAGGGCCAGGTGCAAGGTGAGCACCCAGCTAGTGCTCCTGCCCCATAGTGCTCAGTCCCTCTAGCTGCAGCTCCTCTCCCTGCACATCAATTATTCATGATAACAATAAGAAACAGAATAACTACTATTTATCAAGAGCTTATCAGACCCTGTGCTAAGCACTTTTCTTGCATTATCGTTTTTAATCCTCCCAATAACCCTATGAGAAAGTTACTGTAAGTACTATCCTTTTCTAAAAGTTTAAACAACTTTTCGAATGAGGAAATGAAACCCCAGAGAGAGCAGCCAGCTAAGTGACAAAGCTGGTTTCTGAACACATGGGCCCATGTATTTGTTCATTGTATTACGTGGTGGCCCAGGGGGGCGGATTTCCGACCTGGACGTGCATAGATGAGCTTCGGGAGGCAATAAAATCTCTGGAACAATATGGAAAAGTATTAGTATGTGTGCATTTTGTGGGGAAGTGTTCAAAAACTTTCATCTGCTTCTCAAAGGAGTTCTTGACCCTCAAAAGGTTAACAGGTCCTGTACTCAATGTTTTCCATTGAACCAGACCCCGCGGCCCAGACTGCTTTGCTACTTGAATTGTGGTCCAGGGACCAGCAGCATCAGCATCATCTGGGAGCAAAGGCAAATCTTGGGCTTCATTGCAGACCTACAGAATCAGAATCTTCCCAGGAGATTCCCTGCCCCTAATCCAGCCTGCAGAGCAAGGAGGGCTGCCTGGAGGAAATGACATATGAAATAAGTCCCAAAAGATGAGACAGAATCAGCCAAATGGCAAGGAGCTAGATGGGGACATTTCAAGCAGAGGAAAATGTCCAGCCACAGGCATGATGGATGCAGTCTCACCCTGTTCCCCAGGCTAGAATGCAGTGGTATGAACACAGCTCACTGCAACCTTGACCTCCTGGGCTCAAGAGATCCTCCCTCCTCAGCCTCCCAAGTATCTGGGACCACAGGCATGCGCCACTATGCCAGGCAAATTTTTTTGCTTTTTGTAGAGACTGGGTCTCACTATGTAGCTCAAGATGGTCTCAAACTTCTGGCTTCAAGTGATCCTCCCACCTCAGCCTCCCAAAGTGCCATGATTACAGATGTGAGCCACCATGCCCAGCCAAGAAAATATAAAGAGAAGAAAGTGGAAGTCCCTCTCCTCAAGGAGCCTGCATTCATAGTGAGGATGGTGGAATATGCATGAAAAGAGAACGGTGCCTCTCTCCCTCTGGAAGATTCTGAACATAAGCACCTTTGCCAAACAGTTCTCCTTTGAAGCCAGCCTTGTGGCTCACCTGCCAATCATTGCCACTGCAGGAACTGGCGATGTTTAACATAAGGATGGCTGCCTTCCTCCCTCACCTATGAGGCCGCTGCCCAACCAGGGTGGGGAATGGGCCTGGGACTCCCTCCCTTTGCAAAGCTCCATTTGCGCCCGCATGGTGTCCCACTCCACCCAGACGGAATGACCTTCTCTAATTCCTAGGAAGGCACCTCACAGGATGGTGGCTGCCCTGGCTCACACAGAAGCTTCAGGAAAGACCAGCTCAGGACTCTGTTTGGGGAATGGAAATAAGAAGG
Organism: Theropithecus gelada; assembly: GCF_003255815.1. Lineage (NCBI taxonomy): Eukaryota > Metazoa > Chordata > Mammalia > Primates > Cercopithecidae > Theropithecus > Theropithecus gelada. Next base: position 20,146,004 of record NC_037676.1, read on the forward strand.
AGAAATTTCATTTTGTGAGCACCTAGCATGCGCCATGCACTGTGCTGCACACCATACAAGCATTCTCTACTTTAATACCCACAACAACCCAGTGGACTCGGGGTTTTTAAATCTCTACGCATGAGAAAAACTGAGGCATAGAGAGGTGGGATGGATTCCCAAGTTGTGGGTGGCCAAAGGGTGCAAATGTGATGGAACCTGGATCCTCCTACTCCAGCCCCAACTCGGCAAGGCCGGGTCTCACACTGCCGCTTCCTGTTTCCTCTTTGATAGAAAATGCTAAATGAGAAAGTAAAATCGATGAGAAATAATAAGCGTTAAAAAAATGGCTCCATAAAAAGGCAAACTTAAAAACAGTAAAAACAAGAGTACGGCTTTAAAAAATGATTGAGCAGAATCAGCACCGGGGCCCAGGAGAGGAGTTTCATCTGAATTTTTAAATCCCAAACAAGAAAACTGAGCTGAGAGGCAAGTCAGAGGCCCAGGGCAGGAAGCACGTGTTTTGAAAGATGGAGGAGGTTTTAGAGGTTGTAAGCCAGTTCCTACCTTCCCTTCATCACAGTGTGCAAAGTTAGCATTCACTGAAGTAGTACAGGAAGGCTTCCTGGAGGAGGTGGCCTTTTAGCTGACCTTTGAAGTTGGGCTTTGGTTTTGAAGGGGAGTCTCCTCAGAAGAAGATGATTATAAAGAACAAAGACATAAGGGCAAAAGATGATGTAAAATTTTACAGGGATTAAATACCTATTAGCCTGATTGGGGCAAGGTATTCCCTTAGGGAAGGGGTGATACGGAGGGATCAAGAGTTGGTTTGGGACCAGCAGAGGAGAACCTTAAGCCCAATCCAGGAGATTGGATCAAGGTCAGGCAGCTGTTCCCCAGGGAACAAGGATGGAGGGCTAAAGGGCCACTCCAGGAAGCCTCAGGGGCACCTGTGGCTTTGTCCCAGCTAACAGGGCCGAAGGACAGCCTCGCTGACTCAAGGTCACAAACCATGTGACAGGTTCAAGCAGTGCCAGGCCCCGAGGAAGCTGAGTCCTTTGCTGCATAAGGACTTGGCCCAGTTTTGCTCCCCCGGAGTGACTGTGTGTCACAAGAATGCAAAGCTTCTTTACGGAGGGACAATTCTTGTTGGCAGGAAGTGAGAAGTCTGGCAGGGTTGCTGACTGGCCTCTCCTCTGACTAGAGGATGGGCTCAGGGAGTCAGCTCACTATTGGCAATGGGAGTAGGGAAGGAAGAGAGGGAAAGCATACGAGGGTGATTGCGGAGAAGGGACAGAGGGAGGAATATCCCTAGGACCTGGGGATGGGCTTCCAGCAGGTAAGGGTCCTATGGGTAATGTCCCTTCCACCCCCACCACTCACACAAAGCTACGGACACACTCATTCATACACTCAAAACACACAGACACATGCACACTCACATGTGTTATCAGCTAAGCTTTAGCTCAGATTAGTGAGGTTTGCATCAGCCTCAGCAAAATTAGTTTCCCAAAAAAAGTCAGTGCAGTGACTTTTTCACAAAGCCATATTTATTCAATTTAAAGGACTATATATGTCATTCGGAGATTATGTTGTTTCTCTCTTCTTTGATTTGGGGTGGGGGGGAGTGTTAAAGTGTTCGTTCTTTTTGGGAAGGATGGTGATAATAGACAGCAAAGTTTTTTGTTTTTTGGTTTTTTTTATTTGTGTCCTTTCTTGTCAAAACACAAAGCTGGTAACCCTGTATTGATTTCCAACTTTGACTGTTTCTTATGGTCTGTGAACTCCAAAGCCAGGAAATCATTGCCCTAGGCAAAACCACAGTTTCTGGAACAGACCGAAGCCCCCCCTGCCTCCAGGCCTTTGTGCTAGAAGCACCTTTCCCCCTTGTCTCCCTCAACACGGACTGGGCTAGTACCCTCTGATTGTTAATTCCCTCCGATGTCCCCAGTTCAGAGTCTCTTCTCTGGCAAGCCCCTCCGGGCTCTGTGCCCCAGGAACCCAGCCCTCTGAGCCCATGTCAGCAACACCACCTAAGGGGTGGATGGTCCAGCAGAGTCCACTGGTGATGGAAAGTTTTTCCGATAGTGAAGGACTTAGTCTCTCACAGTGATGGAACGGGCTTATTAGCAATCTGACCTCCACACGGTGCTAAATCCAATCTCCCTTGGTGCATAGCAGATCTCTTAATGGCACCTTAGACAGATTCCATAACTTTCTGGTCGATTTTGATTATTAAAACCTCAGTTCATCTTAAGCTTCAATCTGGGTCCATTTTAAAGCTCTTTCCCTCCCCAGCCCTGGACAGTTTTCAGCTCAGGACCTGAAGGAGGAAGAGGATGTGGCTGGCCTTCCTTTTCCTCTCCTTCGAGTCCTGGATGGAGAGGTAACGACCACCTGAAGATTCCCCTCTCCCTCTTCTCCTGTGTTGGCGTGGGGAGGCAGAATGAGAGGCAACGTCTTTCTAACTGGCTGCCTTCCAAGGTGAGGGAAGTTGTTATGAACCAAACTGAATCCCTACCAAAATTTGTTTGTTGAAACCCTAACCCCCAATGTGACCATATTTAGAGATAGGGCCTGTAATGTGGTGGATTAAAGTTAAATATGGTCATAAGGATGGAGCCCTCATCCTATGGGACTGATGTTCTTTAAATAAGAAAAAGAGGCAACAGAGATCTGTCTCTGAACACACACAGGGAAGACCAGGTGAGGACATAGTCAGAAGGCAGCTGTCTGCAAGCCAGGAAAAGAGGCTTCACCAAAAACCAACCCTGCTGGCACCTTGATCTTAGACTTCTAGCCTCCAGAACCGTAAGAAACTACATGCCTGTTGCTTAAGCCACCCAGTCTGTGTTATCTTGTTAGGGCAGCCTGGGCTAACACAGGGTTCTTCTGGGTCTCTCTCTGCCTCAGCCTGGCTCTGTGGGCTGTGGGCCACCTTTGTCTGAGTGCATAGTTTATTTTAGGGCATTTCATGCCAGTTAGGTCCTTTCTGGGTCACGACCAGGTGTGCTGAGGTTAGGGACAATTCTATAATATCACATGGCATGAATGAAGGAAACAGCTTTGTTGGAGAAAGGGAAAGCTTAGCGGACCAGAAGTTGACCAGAGAAGAGAAGGAAGGCACAGACCTCCTTCCCATTGCCCCATCGAGGTGCCCAGACTGGACCTGGACACATTGCAATGGACACAGTCCTCCCACTCTGCTCTCCCTTTGAATTGAGCAGATGTGGGCAACATGGCCAGTGGCGAAAGAGATTGCTCTGGTGCCAAGTAGGTTGAGAGGTGCCTACTATTTGCAGAACTGAGCGGGGAAGCCAGACACCCAGCACCCGGCGAGTTCCTGGAATCACTTTCTAGACAATCTTGCTTGTTGTGCCGTGGGTGGTGTCCAGACTGGACTGGCCCTCCATTGCTGACGACAGGGAGGGCAAGGGGATCTCCCTCCCACCTTCCTGAGGTCCATGCCCTCAACCCTTCCCCTGCCAGGATTCCCCTCCCTAAGCTCCCGCCTCCTGCCCTACCCTCCAGAGTCCTTCACCCAAACCCTGGGACCTCAGCAGGGCAGCCACCACACCCACTGTCCGGAAGAACTCTGTCCCGGTATGTAGACTCTCCCAGCTGCCACCCACGGCTGCTGCAGTCAATCCTCGTCTACCAGAGACTCCAGGGAAGAAGCAGGCATCAGGGTTCAGGCTCTTTTTCACCTCTAACTCCCGCAACAAGCACCAGCTGCTTCACACCCCATTTCTATGATCCCCCAGGGTGAGCCTGGCAGTGCCCCAGCTCCACAGGAATCCAGTGGGGGAGGCAGCATGTATGGACCCGATTTCTAGGAGTGCTGTCTTATCACCCATCACTGGCTCTGGGAGAGGACGCTCTCCTACCCAGACAGAAAAGGAAGACAGAACTCCCCACAGACCAATGACCCATGACTGCCAGGTCCTCCTCTCAGCTCACAGTTGGAGGAGATGGAGACTGGGGCCATGACTGGTGACAGCTCAGCCAGTTCTGTTACCTCTGGGTAGGTCTCAGGGGACGTGTGGACAGATCTGGGCCTGAGTCATCCATTCGGAGCCACAGTAGAAGCCCCATGGACACATGGACATCCCATTGCAGGGGAGCCCTGGCAGGAAGATGGGCCACTGATGGGAGGAGGCTTAGCAGACGCCACTCAGTTCTCACCCATTCCCATCCCCTAAAGGCTGGCCCAGACCCCACAGCTCTCTGGAACTTGCTGTCCATCCTCCCATCTGCCAGGGATGAAAATGCTGTCATCACTTGGACACACCCTAACCCTAGGGAGGACTGATGAGAATACAAACATAAGTCGCCACATGCTATGGGCTGAACTGAATCCCTCCCAAATTCCTGTGCTGAAGCCCTAATCCCCTGTACCTCAGAATGTGACTAGATTTGGAGCCCTCTAAAGAGGTAGTTAAGGTAAAATGAGGTCACTAGGCTGGGCCGTGATCCAATGTGACTGGTGTCCTTATAGGGAGGCGATGAGGATGACACACACAGAGGGTAGACCACATGAGGACACAGTAACAGGAGACGTCTGCCAGCCGAGAGAGGCCTCAGAAGAAACCGACCCTGCCAGCACCTTGATCTTGGACTTCCAGCCTTCATAACTGTGAGAATATAAGTTTCTGTTGTTTAAGGCCCCCAGTCTGTGACATCATTACAGTGCTCTTGTGAATCAATATGCCACACCGCTTGGTGAGAGGGAGATGTGAAGCCCTTTACCTCACTTGACCTCATTTGAGCGTCATTAGCACTCAATCTTGAATCAGGGTATAGATATGCATGCAGAGCAGGGGTCATTGTCCCCATTCAAAGATGGAAAGGCTGAGTCTCAAAGCCATTCTGGGAGAACATGGGGCCCTCCCACATCCTGGTCCAGGGCTCCTTCCTCTTGGCCATGTTTCCTCCCTGTTGGCTTTGACCTGGGCAGGCCATGCTTGTGTACCATATGGGCTCAGGCCACTCCCCAGCACCCACTGGGCCTTGGAGGAGGTCAGCTCCTTCTCCAGCCACATCCTGCCCTCCCTCACCCTGCACCATCCCAGGCTGCTTTTAGCAGTCAGTCACTCTGACGGCCATTCTGGACATCATCATCTCCCTGAATGTCCATGTCCACCTCTCCCTGCAAGACCATCCTGCACGGGGCTTGGATGTTGACAACAAGCTGAGCCTGTGTCCATGGAGCTACTGGATGTTAACGACCTGGTTAGAAGATGAGAGCAGTAGGAAAGCTCAGTTAGTGAGGGAGACACTGGTATCACCAACCCTAGGGTTTGGAAAAGGACACCAAGAGGGCTGCTGGTGAACAGGGCTAGAGAGAAGGGGAGGGAAGAAACTCAAGGAAAAAGAGAAAGAGGGAGGAAAAGAAGGAGAGAGGGAGAGGGATGCGAAAGATAACAGGAAGGGTCAGTCTGTCCCTGGTAAGGAAAACCAACATGGCAGAGCAAGAAAAGTCCTCCACACCCTATCCCAGCCCCGTGGGTGTCACTGCAATCTGTGATGTGCAAAGAACCTCTCTGATCTTAAGGAGTTACAAACCACCAGAGAGGGGATTACTCTGTGTCTCCCTCAGCCTTCGCTTCTCTTATTATCTGCAATGGACTAAATAATTATGCCCCCAACCCCAAAGTCAGATGCTGAAATCCTAACCCTCGAGGTGATATTAGGGGTGAGATCTTTGGGGGGTGTTGAGGTCATCAGGGTGGAGCCTTCATGAATGGGACTAGTGCTATTTTAAGAGACCCCAGATAGATCCCTCTCCTATTCCACCATGAAGACTCAGCAAGAAGGCGCCATCTCTGAACCAGGAAATGACCCTCACCAGACACCAAATCTGCTAGCGCCTTGATCTTGGACTTTCCAGCCCCCAGAACTGTGAAAAATAAATATCTGTTGTTTAGAAGCCACCCAGTCTATGGTATTTGGTTATAGCACCTCAAATAGACTAAGACTCTATTCCTTCCTTGTCCTTAATATCCTTCCCCCCTTTTCATTCCCCTTTTCGTTACCAACTCTGCAGCCCCCACCCCTCTCCTTGGCAGAACAAATCCACGTTTTCTTCTATTGATTTGCTCTCTCTCGCATAAAGCGTGCCGAACAAGCACAGTGCACAATGTTCTTTCTGTTGGGCGGCTATGTGGCTTGATGAATGTGCGAGACAGACGCTGGCTGCTGTACAATGCCTGACGGCAGGGCATGCATATCTTCACTATGATTCAGACGCTTGCATTCAATTGTGTATTTACACATGCTGGGGATATTTATAGACAAGAGCATCTATAGACTGTGGCTTACAGTAGCCTTGGCCCTTTGACCTGAAATCGAAAGGGACCTCACAGAAATTATGCCACCTATTCTTGAAACAGTTCTAAAAGGGAATGAGAAGACGTTTTCCCTGCTTTTCTAGGCAAAGACTGCTCAGAACGACAATATTACCAGCTATCATTTACTGAGCAGCTATTATGTGCTACGGTTTTACATATGTTACATCTCATCTTTTTGACAAATCTCTGAATAGATATTTGTATTCATAGTTTACAGACAAGGTTTGTCTAGGTTAAGAAACTAGCTGAGGTTCAGATAGGTTAAGAAACTTCTCCTGAGTCGTACAGAAGTCATTGGTGAATCCAAGGCCAGAGCCTGTGCTCTTTCTGAAATACCATGGAGCGGGGTTCATACTACCTTAAACACAGAAGCCAGCCACAGGCAGTTTGTCTGTTCCTTACCATGAAATAGAAACTTGCCTCATCTTCATACATCTTTGTATTCTCCAAGCCCAGCACATTTTTCTGTGTACAAAAGATGCTCAATATATGGTTATGGATAATGAGAAACCCATACAGGCAAACAAAATCTTGATTAACCAGAATCCTGCCAACTGAAACTCTCAAGTAACTAAAATAAAATTGTAGAGCTTCTATTTTAAGTGAAACAAGCAAATCACAGCATAATAAACTTGTGTGTGACTGTCATTTCAGGTCAGTGGACTAGGTAGGCAGTTGAACGGGTGCATGGAGGAACGCAGGCATGTTTGCAGTGGGTCAGTGTCCTGACCAGCCTGTGTATCCACTCGCTATCTTGCTCAGAGAGAACTGATAGATACTAGCCTGACCTCAAGGCCCAAGAAAACTGTTATTCAACAGAATCAAGAGTCAGGACCGGGGACCTACTATGTCCTTGGAATTGCACCACATGTTGAAGACAGTATAGAATTATAATTATGGTCCTAACATGTACATTACATTATAGTAATGGAGGCAGAAAATGGTCAGAGACATAAAGAAAACTTCAATGATCAGGGTGGAAAAGTACGGTATATTGAGTTGACTCTCAGTTAACTTGACAATTCAATTACCCAAGTTAACCAGTCTCAGTTAATCAAGGTTACAATGCAATTGAGATTCACCCTACAGATTACTTGTACCCCAATGACCAAAGGTTCCATAAATATGTCCTTCCTCAATGTAAAATGGAAGTGTAGCTTTCACTTATCAGTTTCACCCATTGGCCGCTAGTATCAGTGGCTCGTCAAATCCCCTAATACGGCTCTTTCTACCTATGTTTCTGAGCATGAGGAGGAGGTGAGAGGAGACCAGGCTGCAGAGTCAGCCAGGCCTGAGTTTGACCTGGACCATCTACTTAGTACTATATGACACTGGGCAAACTTATTTGCCCTTCAGGGCCTCAATTTCCTCACCTTGAAAGTGGGGACGACAACACCCACTCCCCTGAGTTATTTATTTATTCATGTAGGTCCTCACCTTGCTGTAGACAGGTTTTAAGGTGGTTGATGAGATTACATTAGAGAAACAAGATACAGGTTAAAACTGATAGCAAGAGAAGAAAGGGAATTAAGGTAGGGATAATCAAAAGCTGGAATTGAGGCTGGAAAAAGTGAGGATAACAAAGATCTAGGAGTTGCCCATGCACATGACCCCAAGCATCATAGAAACCAGTGTGAAAAGGAAAGGCTGGTCTTTTATACAGCTCACAGGGTTCCTAAGAGAAATACCAGGTGATCAGGACAGTGCACCTGGCCCTGAGAGCAGAGGGGAAAACGCCTTCTTCTTAGACACCTCTTAAGGAGGCCCCTACATGATGTAATGAGCAACATCCTTGAAGTAAACACCCCATTTTCTTTTCAACCACTCCAGTGTGGGCTGGGAGCATCCCATCAAAGCATCATTCAGTAAAAGCTGCTGAACTCAGGGGAGAGGTCAGGGGAAGGGCAGAGTGATGAGATCTCAGTGCCCAGCTCCAGTGGTACAACTTGATCTGGGACACATTTTAGACTATGTAAACTTTAGACTCCAGATTGTCACTTGAAAAATTCTTTGAGGTATTGTTTCTCTTAGCTGAATTCTTTTTTCTTATCTAACTCGATTTTCAACACGGAGTTCAGTGTTGTTTACTCCTCAAAAGCACCTGTGGTGCCACAAGCCTGGGCTGCCCATCAAACCCATGCACCTCAACCAGCAGCAGAGCCAAGAGTAAATGTGAAGTCCTCTTATTGGAGCTGAGCTAAGCAGCCCTCAAGGAGAAGGGCTGAAGGAAGCTATCCCTCCTCCAACTGACAGTGCCATCCAAAAGGCAAGGCCAAGATTCTCCTTTCTAAAGGAGTCTTGGGTCAATTCCAGCACGTAGATAAACGGGTGAGCAAGGCTGCACCACAGAATGGCCATAAGGATTTCAGTCTGGAATTTTTTTTTCACTTTCATTTTTTAAGTTCTGGTATACATGTGCAGGACATGTAGGTTACATAGGTAAACACGTGCCATGGTGGTTGCTGCACCTGTCAGCCCATCACCTAAGTATTAAGCTCAGCAAGCATTAGCTATTTTTCCTGATGGTCTCCTTCCTCTCACCCGGCCCCAACCAGGCCCCAGTGTGTGTTGTTCCCTTCCATGTCCATGTGTTCTCATTGTTCAACTCCCACTTATAAGTGAGAACATGCAGTGTTTGGTTTTCTGTTCCTGTGTTAGTTTGCTGAGGATAATGGCTTCCAGCACCATCCATGTCCCTGCAAAGGACATGACCTCGTTCCTTTTTACGGCTGCATAGTACTCCATGGTGTATATGTATCACATTTCCTTTATTCAGTCTATCATTGATGGGCATTTGGGTTGATTTTATGTCTTTTCTATCGAGAATAGTGCTGCAATGAACATATGCATGCATGTATCTTTGTAATAGAATAACTTATATTCCTTTTTGTATATACCCAGTAATGGGATTGCTGGATCAAATGGTATTTCTGATTCTAAATCTTTGAGGAATCACCACACTGTCTTCCACAATGGTTGAACTAATTTACATTCCCACCAACAGTGTAAAAGCGTTTTTATTTCTTCACAGCCTCGCCAGCATCTGCTGTTTCTTAACTTTTTAATAATCGCCATTCTGACTTAGCCTGGAATTTTTTAAGTTGATGTGCACAAGAGCAAAATGTATAGGCTTTCAATGCAAACACTTCCATATGCCAAGCTACTCTCAGGACCCTACCTGCAATAAGTGACATAAGCTCACCAAGGAGGTAGGACCTATTCCTGTCCACAATATACAGAAGAAGAAAATGAGTCACAGGACCACACAGCTAACCAGTGGCAAAACCTAGACTTGAACCCAAGCAGTTGGAAGCAAAGTTCATGCTCCTAACCACACACTATTTTTGCTTCGTAAGCAGTTGAAGTACTAGAAAAATTCTACCAAAATTAGTAAAGTTGCTTTCGTGATTATTGCTCTGGAGGGCTCCTTCCAGCAGTTTACTAGTAGTTATCAGACCTCTTGTCTGTCCAGTCCACTCCAAGTTCAAGGCAGTGGAAAGTGTGATCTGAATATAAACGATGTGTGTCTTTCCATTCATCATAGCAGGGGGCCCATGCCCCGCTCATCCAGGTGGGATATCAAATCATTAAGAAACAAATTGAAATGATGGGGTTCAAAACACTTCCCTGATTTTACTGCTCCACGTATTGCCCCTGACTGAGATTATAAAATAATAGTATCAAGTATGTAGAAGCATCAAGAACTGCGGGTCTTTGATGAGCTCATGTGTTCGTTCTTAATCAATATGAAGGCTTGGGAAGAGTCAACAAAAACCGCACATGATCGGATATTGCTCCTGGTGGACTTCACCACCAGGTGGTAATTGGTTAAAAATATGGTCTGTGGTTGAAAGACCTATCAAAGGGCCTGTCTGCTTCTCACATAAAACACTGGCCTGGAAACCCCAGGCTTCATGTTCATTCATCAAGCTTACATTATTTATAAAATATCCAAAACCGGATAAATCTTTTAGGAGAAGTAAAGAGATATATTTTATGTCTGTGATGGGATAAAATACAATCATAGATTCAATAAAAGTGAGCAAGGTATTATGGCTCAGAACCCACCTTTCAGGAAGTTTATTGGGCCAGGCACAGTGGCTCATGTCTGTAATCCCAGAACTTTAGGAGACCAAGGTGGGGGGTTGCTTGAGGCTAGGAGTTCAAGACCAGCCTGGCCAGCATGGCGAAACCCGGTCTCTACTAAAAAATACAAAAATTAGTCAGGCGTGGTGGTGCATGCCTATAATCCTACATACTCGGGAGGCTGAGGCATGAGAATCACTTGAGCCTGGGAGGCGGAGGTTGCAATGAGCTGAGATCATGCCACTGCACTCCAACCTGGGCGACAGAGTGAGATCCTGTCTAAAAAAACAAAAAGAAGAAGAAAGTGTATTAACAGCTGTAGGCACAAATGATCTTTCTCTGGTGTTGTATTCAGCAACAGGTTTTAAATTAACTATGCAACGTGAAGGGCTGGACCAAGAGCAAATTAGCCTCTGCAAAAATTGGAACAGATGCTTTTAAGCCTCCAGCTCTCAACTGGAATCAGTGCCCCAGAGTCTTACTCCCCACGTTTGTGCCACAGGTAATTGTCCTAAAATCTGTTTTTATCGCCAGAACTATCAACCACATTAAGGTCATCTCACTAAGTTTTATTACAACTAAATGTTTTCCAACCAATGTAAAATTTATAATCGACTTTAAATTTGACAAGGTCCCAGTTGGACACTTCTGATTTTTTGTTTGCAAAGGTCTTCACCAATTCAGACACCATTTTTCCACCCTTTTAAAAAGTTATTTCCAAACTCCGGAGGATAAGGCTCATTTTTACTGAAACACTTGGCACCTAAACCCAACTTTACATTTTCTACATTCTCCTAGGAAGTGAGACATCTACCTTAAGGGCTCAGAGATGAAATATGTTGAAATCCCAGAAAGTCAGAAAGTTCTTCTGTCTGTCCTACACTTCCCAACCTCTTAAACTTTCCAGGTCAAAGTTGTGGACCTGTAGGTTCTAGGATAGCCATGCCCAAGGCTTACACAAAACAGGCATATTCCCAGACTGGGCGCGGTGACTCACGCCTGTAATCCCAGCACTTCAGGAGGTTGAGGAGGGTGGATCACCTGAGGCTGGGAGTTCAAGACCAGCCTGACCAACATGGAGAAGCCCCATCTCTACTAAAAATACAAAATTAGCCAGTCGTGGTGGTGCATGCCTGTAATCCCAGCTACTCGGGAGGCTGAGGCAGGAGAACTGAATCCAGGAGGCGGAGGTTGCGGTGAGCCGAGATCGTGCCATTGCACTCCAGCCTGGGCAACAAGAGCGAAACTCCATCTCCAAAAAAAAAAAAGAGAGAGAGAGAGAGAGATAAAGAGGCATATTCCCTTTCTACCTGATCCAGATCTTATACCCTTTGGGTGCTATAAACTCAAGATGGGCTGACAACAAAAGAGTCAATCATGCTAGAGGTAGCACAGTCGAGAAGAGGTACAGGTAAAATTTACCCCAGATGTAGTCCACAACCATACAATACCATGGGTTCTATGCAGAACTGAGTTTGTTAGGAAATTTCTCTTTCAATGGATCCAACTGTCTCTAAAGATTCATCCCACTTAAAGTATAATAATAATAATAATAATAATTTTTTTAAACCCTAGAACTTAAAGTATAATAATAATATTAAAAAATTTAAAAATTTTTTTAAAATTTAAAAAAAAATAAAGATTCATCCCACAGAGAAGTGAGTCACCTATCCCCCAGGGGACCCCAATGAGGCTCAAGCACACTAGCAGCCAAATCTAGTGCTCCAGACCCCCAAAACAATCAGCCCCAAGATTAATAAGAATAACATTCAAAGTAACATTTTTAAAAGACCATGTGTCCAAACACGCTATGCATGTCCTGGCAGGGAAAGCTGAGTGTTAAGACAAATCACATCCAACTTGCCAGGGAACAGGATCAAGACTAGAAGAAAAATATCCCTGTCATGTGAGCCAGGCAGTCTGACAACATTTCCCCCAAGTTTGACAGAGATAAGAGTGGCCAGTCTACTTTTACTGCTGCCAAAGTTATTTTTTCCCTGATGGCTAGAGAGATAAAAGACCTAAAACCATAAATATGAGCAGGTGAATTTGTAAAATCCAGGTTCCTTTCAAACGGAAAAGGTTTATTTAAAGAACAAACAAACAAAAAGACAACTTCAAAATGGGAAAAACATCCAAGCTGTTATCTTTAGGGTCCCAAATGGCCACATTCCCAGAAGGAAATCATAAGCGTTGTGGAGCTCATTCCAGGACGCGTACCAGGTCTAAACTATGCTGACATCGCTTAGGCTGGTTGGCTGGGCACTTTCCAAGTTATCTTCTTTCTACAAAGCAACAGGCCTCCTATTTGGCAAGAACATTCTAGCCAAAGGGGAGGTTCTTCAAGGGACTGAGATAGCCCTGGAAGCATTAACTGGGGAGATGAACAGAGCAAAATGCACACTGGCTCTTACCAGGAAGAGGAGAATCATGTACTCTGCACAGAAGGCTGAGGGGAGGTAGTGAGATCATCCTCCATCAGGAATGAGCAGAAAAGGGGACATGTGGTTGTGTTTGATGGCAGCAAAGGGGAGGGTGATCACACCAGTTGAGTGGGGAGACCGCAAGCGGAGGGAGCTTCTCCAGTGGGGAACTTCACAGAGACCTGATGGGGATTTGAAGTATGATTAGGTAGATTCAGAGTTGAAAGTGGATTGAGCTACCTGTCAGGGACTCTGTCCTCCACTAGTGAAGTAAGCCAAAGAACCCTGTCATTCACTGTCAGAGCTAACCTCATGCAGTGAGAGCACAAAGCACTGTGTCCGTGATCTAGTAAAAGGAGGACACTGTCCCTTAAGAGCTGCCAGGAGCAAAGCTGGGGGCATCCAATCCATTTTCAACAGCCCAGTCAGGGTGACCATGGCTCCCATGCTAGAGCAAGGGAGCTGGGAAGAGCCACGATGCAGGGTGGTCCTCCCATGGTTCAACCCAGAAAGGAGATGGAGCAACCAGACAACAGAGTGGGGTGACTCTCAGGGGTATCAGCACTATCTGGGTCTTCACCAAGGCCGAGCAAGGGAAGTCACATGCATCTTCTCTCCTGGGATATGACTCCCTCATGCCAGTCCTCCTGAATCCCAACACACTGACTGACTGGCATATGTCTTAGTCCACTCAAGCTGCTGCCATAACAAAATGTCACAGACTGGGTGGCTAAAGCAACAAAAATTTATTTTCTCACATTTCTGGAGGCTGTAAGTCGGAGATCAGGGTGACAACACGGTCAGTTTCTGGTGAGACCTCTCTTCCTGACTTGCAGACAATCCCCCTGTCACTGTGTCTTCACATGTTAGAGAAAAAAGGAGCAGGCTCTCTGGTGTCTCTTCTTATAAAGGCACTAATTCCATCATGAGCCCCATCCCCATGACCTCATCTAAATCTAATTCTTTCCCCAAAACTGCATCTCCAAATACCATCACACTGGGGGCCCAGAGTTCTGGAGGGACACCACTCAGTTCCTAGCAGGATGGTTTTCTGTGAATCCAATCATTCTCTGTGTTATAGGTCTTCACTGACAAGCAACACTGTTTCAACATGCCAACCATGATGTTAGCATCATGAGGCTTATGGTGCTATGGTGGCATGAGAAGTAATAATAGACAAAGTGACTGCATAAAACACATGTTCATCAAATATTTGTCCCTCATCCCAACTGCCATCCCCTTTTCTTCCACAGCCTGTTTCCAAATCCTTTGCTCTGACCTTAGACCTCAAAGGTCTTCCAAATTCCAGACATTCTGGTTTCTGAAAATTTAAAAGGGACAGGACATCAGCCCCTGAAAGAGGGACTATTGTGGAAACATTGGAGATAGAGGAAGAACAGGGGAATCTAACCACTCACAAGTTTTGCTAAGAGAAGAGACTCCAGCCATCACCAACATGTGTTTCTTGAGACTAGTCCTATGCTAGGTATATAGTGGGGAATAGGGGAAGACAGGGGAAGGCCCTCAAAGAGCTCACATCACCCAAAAAGGGGAGCGATGACATTGTAATTTATACGGTACTGGCTCTAAGTGCTGAAAGAACTTGGAGGAAGAAGAGATCTGAGTCAGCCACAACAATCAGAGAAGGAATTATGGGAGAAGAAACATGGGAGCTGGGGCTTGAAAGATAGAAAAACATTTCAGAGAGGAAACAGGAAGGTTTCATCAAGCAGGAACCAGCATGAGTAGAAGGGCAGAGGCAGAGATCTGGCAAGAGAACACATGAAGAGGCCAGGGTGGCTGGGTGTTGGGATGCATTCATTTACTGACTCATCATCTTTTCATTAATTAATACATATTTATTAAGCACCTATTATATAATGGACTCTATTGTAGGTGAAAGGGACTCAGCAGTAAACCAAAAAAATCCCTGCTCTCATGGAACTTACATTCTAATATGAATTTTTAAAACCCAAACAAATAAATATATAACATCAGTGGAGACAACAATTATGAAGAAAAATAAAGGAAACCAGGGTTTCCAGTCAGAATGGAGTAAGAAGGACCATGACCCTTCTTTCTGAGACATTCAAACTATTTACAAAATACAAAATGCAATGGTTTTGAAGACACTGAACATTAGGTAACAAAGGACAACGATTCCTGAGAGACAAGAAACAGGTGAGCTCTACAGTCGTCCCAACTTGAGAGAATTTCTAGGTCAAGGCACAAGGAGGAGGAACAGATGGAGCCCAGAAGACATTTTTAGTTGAAGAGACAGACAGCTTGGAGTCCAGGGAAACCAAGGCAGATACTCGCCAAAATGGAGTAGAAACAGAGAGAAATGCAAGGACAGATAACTCTGGAGATCAGGAGAGGGCTCCTACTGAGTAGTCAGCTGAATAGCGATCAGCATGTGTATGTGTGGAAAATGTCCAAGACCAGGGAAAGAAGGATCTGAAAGGATTAAAGGGAACAGTGACCACTGCTTACACAGGGCCAAGGACAGTGCCTATTCCCATCAGCCACACTGTAAAACTTTATAACCCAGAGCCTTGCCTCAGTAGTGAAGAAAGCCTAGACTGAGCATTGCTTTGGTTCCATCTAACAAATCTTAAGCCCAAGACCCAAAAGAAGTCAAACTGTTTCCAAGTCACTGGATTCCACCACAAAACTAAGTTCAAGAATATTTATATGAAAACACAAATATCCAGCACCTGACAAAGTAATAATCACAATGTCTGGCAACCGATCAAAAATCACCAGGCATACAAAGAAATAGGAAAATATAATCCACAATGTGAAAAAAAAATCAATCAATTGAGATCAACTAAAAAATGACACAGATATTAGAACTAGCAGACAAAAACATTAAATGGGTATTACGACTGTAATTCAAAGAGCTAAGCAGAGACATAAATGATAGAAAGATAATTGGAATTCTATAGATGGAAACTACAATGTATGAGATAAAATTACACAGTATGGGATTAAAATCCCATTAGACATTTCAGAAGAAAACGGTAGCAAATTTTGAATACATATCAATAAAATCTATCCTAAATGAAACTCAGAGAGAAAAATAACTTCACAAATGAACACAGCATTACTAAGTTATGGGATAACTCCAAGTGCTCTCATGGATGTGTAATTGGAGCCAAAGAAGGAGAGGAAAAAAGCAAAGACAGAAAAATTTGAAAATATAATGGTTAGAAATTTTCCAAATTCAATAGTCAAACTGCACAAAACCAACAATAGAGAAAAAACCTCGAAAGCAGCCAGAAAAAGAAACCCACTTGCTGGGTACAGCAGAACAGGATACTATGTGAGCAGATAGCTCATCACAAACAGTGCAAGCCAGAAAGCAGTGAAGCAACAACTTTAAGTTACTGAAAGAAAAATTTGTCAACCTAGAATTCTGCAGAAGCAAAGACATCTTTTAAAACCAAAGGCAAAATAATAACTTTTGAGACATGAAAAAGCTGAGAAAATTTATCACCAGAAGATCCAGAGTACAAGAAATGTTAAAGAAAGTCCTAAAAGCAGAAAAAAAAATGATACTAGATGGAACTAGATACCTACAGAAAAGAATGAAGAGTCCTAGATACGGCAAATACATACGGAAATATGTAAAATTGTTTTTTATTATTTAAATATCTTTTAAAGATAATTATATAAAAATAATAACAATGTAGCATGGGATTCATAACATATTTAAAAGTAAACTGTGCAGCAACAATAGCACAAAGAACATTAGAAGAGAAATAGAAGTATATTATTATAAGGTTTTTATGCTATTCATGAGTTACTTATAATATCACTTAAAGGTAGACTGATACATTAAATATGTATATTACAAATCCTAAAGCAACCACTAAAATAACAAAACAAAGAGTTATAGAAAATCACTTTATAAATGAACAAAAAGCAGAGATTTTCAGCTATACACCGCTCACAAGAAACTTTAAATATAAAAGCACAATTATATTAAAAGCAAAAGCATGGAAAAGGAAGTACTATGCTAACACTAACCAAAAAACACTGCAGTGGCTATACGACTATCAAAGTAGATTGTAGAGCAAAGAATATTATCAAAGGTAAAGTAGGTTATTTCATAATGATAAAAGGGCCAATTCATCACAAAGACATAGCAATGCCAAAAAGGTGATGCACCTAATAATAAAGTTTTAAACTACATGAAGCACAAACTGACAAAACTGTAAGCAGAAACAGACAAACTCACAATTTTAGTAAAGAATTTCAATGCTTACTTCTCAATAACTGGTGGAACAAATAGACAGGAAATCAGTAAGGACATAGACTATTTAAGCAACAGTATCAACCAACTGTACCTAATTGATATTTATAGAAAAGTTCACCCAAAATAAGTAGAAGAAAGGAAATAATAAAGATCACAGTGAAAATCAATGAACTAGAAAACAGAAAAGCAACATAAATATTAATAAAATCAAAAGGTGGTCTTTTGAGATCAATAAAATTGATTAATTTCTAGCCAAACTAACCAAGAAAAAGGAGCGAAAATATGAAGTACCAATATCAGGAATTAGAGAGGTCACATCACTACAGATTCTGCAGATATTAAAAGGTTACCCAGAGAATCTTACGAAAAAACTTTGTGCCAATAAACAGGCAACTTAAATGAAATGGACATGTTCTTTGAAAGATAAAAACCATCAAAGCTCAATGAAGAAAAAATGGATAACTTAAGTAACCTTATATCTATTAAATAAATTTCTTCCCACAAAGAGAATTCCAGATGCAGATGATTTTGCTGGTATATTCTACCAAAATGTTAGGGAATAAATAATAATAATTCTATACAAACTCCCAGAAAATTAAAGAAGAGAAATAATTCACAATTCATTCTCTGAGGTCAGTGTTACCCTGATACCAAAACCAGATAAAGATATTTCAATAAAACTATAGACCAGTATTCCAACAACTGGATGTCTATAGGCAAAAAAAGTAAACTCCAATCCATATCTTAGCATCATATACAACCTGTTTCATTTTCTTGACAGGTTGCATGTAGAGAGGGAGAAGAAGAGAGAAGTCAAAAATGATTCTAGTTAATTAAAAATGAATCATAAGCCTAAATATAAAGCCTGAAATTATAAAACTTCTAGAAGAAAATACTATATAAGGAAAAGCTTTTGTCCCTGGGTTAGGCAAAGATTTCTTAGGTCTAACAGCAAAAGCAGTACCTATAAAGGAAGAAATTGATATATCAGACTTCAAAATTTAAAACTTCTGATCTTTGAAAGACACTGTTGAGAGCATGAGAAGACATGCCACAGACTGGGAGGAAAAGTGTACGTCTGATAAAGAATGTGTATCCAGAGTATATAGAGAACTCTCAAGATTCAAAAAGAAGAAAATAGATAACCCAGTAAAATAATGGATTGGTGAACACACCCTAAGGTGACCTCCAATGAGGCATGCCTTTGTTTAATCATCTGCCTTTGAATACACATAGATTCTGCTACTTGCTTTTAACCAACAGAATATGGCAAAGATGATGGGCTATCACTCCACGATTACCTTATGTTACGTAAGACTCTATCTTAGCAGACTGCAAAGAGATTTGCCTGCTGGCCTTGAAGAAGCAAAAAGCCATGTTTTAAACTGCCTATGGAGGGGGCCACATGGCAAGGTATGGCAGACAACCTCTAGTAGCTAAAAGACAGCTAGTAGGAAGCCGGGGCCCTCAGTCACACTGCTGCAAGATAATGAATCCTGCCAACAACCTGATATACTTGGAAGTGGATTTGTCCCTAGCCTAGCCACCGGATGAGAAATCAGCCTGGCTGACATCCTCATTGCAACCTGGTAAGACCCTGAGCAAAGGACTCGGCTAAACTGTGCCCAGACTCCCAATGCACAAAAACTGTGAGATAACAAATGTATGTTGTTTTAAGCCACTACGTTTGTGATAGCTTGTTATACAGCACCAGAAAACTAATAGTCATGCACCATATAACAATGTTTTGGTCAATGACAAATCACATATATGATGGTTGTCTCACAAGATTATAATTTCATATTTTTACTGTACCTCTTCTACTTTTAGATATATAAACACTTGCCACTATGTCACAGTTGCCTACAGTATTCAGTACAATAACATACTGTACAGGTTTGTAGCCGAGGAGCAATCAGTTATGCCATGTACCCTAGGTGTGTGGGAAGCTACACAGGTTGAATATCCTTTATCTGAAATGCTTGGAACCAGAAGTGTTTCAGATTTCAGACTTCTTTAGATTTTAGAATATTTGCATGTACATAATGAGATATCCTGGGAATGGGACCAAGTCTAAACACAAAATTCATTTATATTTCATATATACCTTACATGACTATCCTGAAGGAAATCTTATACATATTGTATAATAATGTGCATAAAACAAAGTTTTGGCTGCAACCTGTCACATGAGGTCGGGCGAGGAATTTTCTACTTATAACATAATGTCAGCACTTTCAGATCTTGTAGCATTTCAGATTTCAAATTTTTAGATTAGGGATGCTCAACCTGTACCACTTAAGTTTATGTAAGTACACACTATGATGTATTCACAATGACAAAATTACCTAAGAATACATTTCTCAGAATGTATCCCCATCATTAGGTGGTACATGACTGTCCACGAACAAAACTTCTGAACCAACGCTTCACCAGATGAAGTATGTGGATGGCAAACAAGCACATTAAAAAGATGCCAAAATGATAAGCACATGAAAAAGATTACTAAAATAATTAGTAATTAGAAAAATACAAGTTAAAACCACCATAAGATATCACTACATACCTTTTAAAGTTGCCGAAAGTGTTGGCGAGGACATGGAGGAACTGCAACTCGCTTTCACTGCTAGTTGATCTGTAAAATGTAAAAAGCTATGTTGGAAAAGAGTTTGACAGTTTTCTAAAAATTAAATATACATCTACCATATGACCCAGTCATTCTTCTCCTAGGCATGTACCCAAGAGAAAGGAAAACATATGTTCATCCAATGCCTTACACATGAATGTTCACAGCATCTTTATTTGTAACAGCAAAAACTAGAAATGCCCCATACAGCAGTAGGTGAGTAGAAATGTACAATAGAATACTACTCAGCAATAAAAAGGAATGAACTACTGATACCTGCTACAACATGGAAAAGTCTCTAAATAATTGTGCTGAGTGAAATAAACCAGGCAAAAAGGAATATACACTGTTTGATTCTACTTGTACTAAATTCTAGAAAATGCAAACTAATCTGTAGTGACAGAAAACAGATCCGTAATTGCTGGTGTATGGGAGAGAGGCAGGAGGGGGAATTACAGAGCAGCACAAGTCAACACTTGCGAGTGATAGATAGGTTCATTATCTTGATTGTGGAGATGGTTTTGCTGATGCATACGTATGTCAAAACTTATCAGATACGTGTAGTTTACTGTGTGTCAGTTATACCTCAATAAAGCTCTCAAATTTAAAAAACAAAAAGAATAATTGGGGAATAGAGAATGACAAAGGTGATGTTTTTGATAGAAGGTTTGTGGAAAGCTCTCTGGGAAGGTACCATTTGTGTAGACCCAAATGAAGTGAAGGAGTGAACAATGTGACCAGCTTTGGAGAAGAACATTTCAGGTAGTGGGAAGAGCAGATGCAAAGGCCCTAGACTGGGACCGTGCTGGGCACGTTAGAGTATGATGTGGCTGCAAGAGAGTGAACAAAGGATAAAGGAGGTCAGAGAGGTAGAAAAGGCCCAGATCATGTAGAACTTACCGTTTTTTTCACTGACCTGGTGAGGTGGGGGTCGGGGCAAGTCCCAAGGGGCTCTTGCATCTGACACCAAATGCCTGGGTACATGCCACCCAGGTGCGACCCACTCCAGAGACAGTGCCAGGTGGGGAGTTTGACTAGGACAGTACACTGTCAAACAGTAATGCAGGTGTACTAAGGCAAGCTCAGGGAGGACAGAAACCTCCTGTGGAGCGAAAGGGCAAAAGCTCACTCGATCTTGATTATCAGTATGAATATACACCGTGAAAACAGGGTCTCACAATCCTTCTGACCTTTTGGGTTTTAAGCAGGAGGTGTCAGAAAAGTTACCACAGGGATAGACTGGATAAAGAAAACGTGGAATGCTACGCAGCCATAAAAAAGAATGAGTTCATGTCCTTTGCAGGGACATAGATGAAGCTAGAAACCATCATCTTCAGCAAACTAACACAAGAACAGAAAACCAAACACTGCATGTTCTCACGCATAAGTGGGAGTTGAAAAATGAGAACACATGGACACAGGGAGGGGAACATCACATACTGGGGCCTGTCGGGGGGTGGGGGACAAGCGGAGGGAGAGTATTAGGACAAATAGCTAATGCACGTGGGGCTTAAAACCTAGATGATGGGTTGATAGGTGCAGCAAACCACCATGGCTCACATATACCTATGTAACAAACCCGCATGTTCAGCACATGTATCCCGAACTTAAAGTTAAATAAAAAATAATAATAATAATATTGAAAAAAAAAAGAAAGTGCACTATTTGCTTGCAGAAGAAAATAAATAGAAATATATATGAAATAAAATCTCAAATGCCTATGGGATAGCCAGTAACATAATACTGGTATAAAATAAGAAACTATAGTAGAGTGTGTGGCTAAATGCTCTGACTAAATATATTCAAGTCAAAACAGCAGGCAAAACAATATGGCAACTACAATATTTAAGCCAAACAAAACATATTTTCAGTTTGAATTTGGACCCAAAGGCCACTAATTTTTATCTCTGGCATAGAGGTTCCCAACTAATAAACATTAGGAATACATAATTTACATTACAATATTATATCCAATGTTGTCTTCAATATACTATCCATTTATGTTGTATTAGTTGTCATTTTTCCACTAAAAAGAACTTATCCTGAGAGAGATGGGGATGGCTTGGATTGTTTTGCACAGTTGTGACATGATCCCATTTATGTTTTAAAATTAATGTCTAAACCATGACTATCATTCCAAACTATAAAAAGGAAGGATGGAAGCAAGGAAACAAGTTAGTGGACTGTTGTAACTGTTAGGCAAGAGATCATGGTGACGTGCTCCAAGATGACTATGGTGGAGGTCAAGAGAAGGGGTAGGAGGCAGGATTATTTCAAAGGTAGAGCTGCCTCTCTTTTTTTGTGGGGGAGGGGAGGCGGGGCAGGTTGCACGTAGAGAGGGAGAGGAAGACAGAAATCAAAAATGATTCTTAGATTTTTTTGGTCTGGACATCTGGAAAAAAATAATTTTCCCATGACAAAGATGAGGAAGTCTGAGTTGTCAGTTTCTAAGATGCACTCAGATTTGTCTATGGTGAGTTCAAGGTGCTTGCTAGACAACCAAGCAGCAACACGGGGCAAACTGGATATATCAGTCTGTAATCAGGGGAGGGAAGTCAGAGTTGGGACTGGAGATATAAATTTGGGGAGGAACCTAGAGAAGAACTATTAGAACTGAGCATCCTGGGGAACTCCAGCACTAAAAAGTAAGGAAGATAAAGGAAAACCAGAAAAGACGACTGTTAAAGAACAACAGTGAGCCAAGGGAAGAAAGTATTTCAAAAAAAAACAGTGATTCGTTGTGACAAATGAGGCCAGCAGGTCAACAGGAGGACTCTGAATTGACCACTCAAAATAGTAATAGGCAACCTCACTAGGAGCTATTTCGGTGAGGTGGTAGGAATGAAAGCTTGATGGGAATGGGCTCACGGGAGAATTAGAAGTGAGAAAGTGGATACAGAAAGTATCGACAAGTTTTGCTGTCAAAGCAAGCAGAGAAATTGAACAGTAATTGAAGAGGGACGTGGGGGTCAAGAGAGATTTTTTTTAAGATTGAAGATATTATGGCATGTTTGTATTCTGATGCGAACACTCCAATAGAGAGTAGAGAGGTAAAAATTAATGATGCACGAGAGAGAGAGGACAACTGCAGGGGAAAAAGAGTCCTTGAGCTTTGGGGGCTGTAGGAGATAAAGATGAAGAAGTGAGAATACTCTCCCCATGGAGGGCTCATACTCAAATGTACCCCTCCAGATCAGGACCCAAGTGGAAGGGAAAGGATCAGGAAGTTAACACTGATGAGTGCCTACAACATCTCAGGTCCTTCCTCGTTATTCTTCTCAACCAGACTAGGAGGAATTCTTTTCAGCTTCTCCTTGCAGGTGAAGCAACTGAGGTTCTGAGAGATCCAATGACCTTCTGCATTGCCCATGGCCAATCCCAGCTACACAGAGGCTGCAGGAGATCATCTTGAGCACACAGCAGCCACCCCTTCACCCTCCACACTTCCAGGCCTGCTTACTACGATGACGTCCAAACGCTGAGCCTGGGTCTGAAATCAAGACTGTGCAAAGAACAGTTTGACTCTCCCTACTTGGGCTGCAGTTCAACTACACAGTGGAACATGGACTATTGGTTTTCTTATCATCTTCTTTCCTCATAGCCAGAAAACCATAGAACACTAAAGCTAAAAGAGACCTCAGAGATCACTCAGCCCTCTGCCCCCATTTTCCTAAAAGGAAACTGAGGGACAAGGATACATAGGCCCAGGCTCAAAGACAAAGCAGAGACAACTGTCATCTCATGGCCTGTGAGCTGTCAAACACCATTCCCCTCTCGTCCCCAGAGACATGAGTGCACGCACCCGTGTGTACAAAACCGATTTGAAGATGCAAATTGGCTACATCCAATTTCATCCAACTGTCCTCGAAATTTAAGAGCTCTGCTGACAAGCACAGAGCAAAGAGTAAATTGTTCCCCTGAGAGAAATAGTCTTGGAAATGGCCTCACCTGTCCCTGTCCAAGGTGCTAGGTGTGCAGAGGCCATGAGGAAGAAGCATGTGTCTGTGTCTGCCAGGCCCAAATGCAACCTTCTTGTGAAAGGAGAAAGTGGGGAAGGCTAGGGTTTAGAGAGAAGGCAGATAAGGGACCCCCTGAAATCCCCTGGACTTGGAAACTGATTGGCACATTTTCCCAGGACTTCCTGTGTACCTCCTGCAAGGTTACTTTCCAAGGTAACTAGGTCTTATTGCAGGAGATGCATGCCGACCACTAGAGAATGTTCCTGCCCACTCAGGGTTTACAGAGAGAGAACAGAAGAAACAGAAGTTTGAGGTGACACCGCTACTTTCTTTTTATTTATTTTTTCTTACAAACCCTGCAGATGGCATCTGAAGACACAATTACTCTCAGGGAGACAGAGGCACAATTTCCATGTGCCAGGGCCTCCCACACAGGGTATCGGCTACCCCAAGCCCTGACCCTCTAACATGCCAAATGGATTCACCCAAAAGTAGATAAATCAGAAATTCACAGATTAGATCAGTGGTTTTCAAGCCGTCTTTTAGAAGCAGAAACATCATTTCAAACCAAATCTGATCAGAAGACAACCACCATTAAAGACACTGTGCTTGAAGCCAAAGTAGGGGCTACACACACTAGGTCCTCAGCCCACCCCATTTCTTGGAGCACCTCTGCAGGATGGTGGGGTTCTCAGACAAGTCAAAAGTTACTTGGTTGCCAGGCATAGTGGATCAGGCCTGCTGCTGCAGCTACTTAGGAAGCCAAGGTAGTAGGATCATTTGAGTTCAGGAGTTTGTTTCCTACCTGAGCAACATAGGAAGACCCCATCTCCTTACAAAAAAAAAAAAAAAAACACTTGATTAGGTTAACTCACAAAAGGCCTGTAGAGCTCTGTTCCATCTCACTCTTTAGGAGGCAGGTAGCCCTGCCAAGTCCCAGTCTGTAACACCTCACATGGTCTCCTTCCACCCTGAGTAGTAAGAATCTACTCTCCAGTTGCAAAAATATCTGGTCACAAACAAACCTGGACTGCACCACATTTTTTTTAAAATCACACTCTGCTCTTTCCTGTGCCCTTCATTCAGTTTCTCAGTGACTGACATGGGCTGGCTTTCATTTCCAGTTTCCACCTTGCCCTGGCATGCGCCTAGGATTGACCTCCTGCCTCTGCTTCTTTGAATGGACCTCTGGTACTTCTCCATAGCAGATGTTGTCAATGGTCTGTCCATATCACTATGTTGGTACAGGCCGGTGGTATTCTGCTGCAAGCACATATACTTCCCTGCCTGAGAGATTCCTTTCAGTCTGCAAATCCACAGGAGATGCTGAGAGTCAATGTTCTTGGAGCAGCCATCAGTCAATAATCCTTGAGTAAAATAAGTCTATGGAATGTTCTAATCTATTTCCAGTTTCCCAGTAGAATTGAGCCCAGATTCTCACAATAGGAATTTATACAATAATACATCCTTTTTAGCTTTCTTCCTTCCCTGTCTCACTTCCCCACTCCCTACTGTGTTTCCAAGGATCACCTCCTAAATAAACCACATGCATTCATCTACTTGGCTCAGAAAATGCTTCTGGGAGAACCCAATCTAAGATATTTGGTGCCAGAATAAGAGTAGGAAGCAGACCTTCAGCATAAGGTGCTAGAATAGGATCATATGCCAACCAGATGCTAATGAGGACCCCATTGCTGGTGATAAATGGGATGGGGTGGAGACAACCGTGTCACACCATGGCATCACAGTCACTAATATGCTCACCTGTGGTGAAATGCATTGAGATGGAGTCGAAGTGGAAGGAAACGCACTGGCTTATAAAATAGGTCTAGCATGGTGTTACTCAAAATGTGGTCCATGGGCTTTCAATTTTTTTTAGAGACAAGGTCTCACTCTGTCACCCAGGCTAGAGTACAGTGGCACCATCATAGCTCACTGTAACCTCCAACTCCTGGGCTCAATTAATTCTCTCATTTCACCTTTCTGAACAGCTAGGACTACAGGAACACATCATCTAGCCTGGGTAATGTTTTAGCTTTTTATAGAGACAAGGTCTCACTATGTTGCCCAGATTGACCTTGGACTCCTGGCCTCAAGTGATCCTCCTGCCTTGGCCTTCAAAGATGCTGGGATTACAGGCATGAGTCATTGTGCCTAACCATATGTCTTTTTTATTTTTTTATTTTTTTTTTCAGAAATTCATCAGTCCACAAAGTATTGCTGAAACTATTCCTTTACAACAAACAGTCTGAGAAGTACTGGCCTACACTTGAAAACAATGGGAGTAATTTTAGTTATGACAATTGTGAAGTTAGTTAAGTGTTGTTAACTGCCCCCGAAGTTTTGAAGGAAAAATATGATAGGTTCAAAAATCAACTGAGCTATCAACTTGAAATTCAGAAGGTCTCCAGGATCATGTTAAAGAGAACCTTGTCTCCTCCAGCTGAGAGGCAGACTGAACAGAAATCGGGCTCAATGTATGACTAACAGGGTGGCAGAGATGCAAAGGAAGCTGCATTCAAAGCCTTCAATGCTAATGGGATGGCCCCCATTAGAAATGAATGGAACCCCGAGACCTGTGATAAAGACATTTAGATTGATGCACTTGAGAACCTTGAAGTCCCAGATTCCCCTAATCCCTTGGGCCAGCAGAAATACCACCTCCCCCATGCAGAGGAGAGACTGTTTATTGGCCTGGATCCATGAAGAGGCCTCACTAAAAGCTAATGACTCACAAAATCATGATTACTGTCTTCCAGGGCTGCCTGCACTTCCCCTTGTTGTTTCTAAACCAGTATCTAAGAACAAGTCTCAGCATGACTCAACTAGAGAAATACGTCACTTCTTGTGGAAGGAAAGAGATTATTCCGGGAAAAAAGAAGCTGCTGCAAATCCAGCAGGAAGTTGGAGAATATGCCTGGGAATTAATCGTGAGTGTGCTGGACTGCACAGGTGGAATACAAGGTTAGGTTGTGGACAATTCATTGACAAGAGAACACTTTCCTATGACTCAAGATTGAATGCCCTGGCAAAGACATTCAGAGCCAGTCCTAATGCACTGTTGGCTCCTTGAAGCTTGGAAACAATAACAGCCTATGGTATATGAGGTGGAAATGCCAGAACTGCCTTGGCAGGGTATTGAGGAAGGGAACAAAAGGCTCAGAGAGGCACCTTGTTGAACTGAATTTACTGTGTTATACCAGGGAACACGCTAACTAACTATGCTCTCCAGGGAGGCCTGGAGGACATTGCCTTCAATAAAGCAATAAAGATATGAGGCACTGTGATCAGTAATTCAGTGGTGGCTATTGTCTGAGGCCAGGGAAAACAGTGGGAGATGCTGCCATGGCTCCCAAATGTCAATGGGGCCGGAATTCTAGAATAGCCAGGACCACGTCAGAGGCAAAGTGAATGCAATTACGTGACGGGCAGCAAGGCTGGGATCATAACCAGGAGGAGGTCGGGTAGGGGGAGGCTTGTTGCAGTGACTAATAATCCTCGATGTTTCCAGAGGTGAGATAGACGTTCTTTGCCAGCAAAGGTATTGCTTGGCTTATATAACCTAAAATGATCAAGAGGGGGTGAGCAGAAGGCTGATGTCACAGCTAGAATAGAACATTGCAATCCCTCATCCAGTTTCCAGATCTGAGATAGTTCTTGGACTCACAGCCCATCGGTAAAAGAAGAGATCAGGGCCCCTTTGATAAAGGACTCTGAAAATGCCACAGAAAGTATGTACAGTACCAATACTCTCATTCCTACCCTAATGGACTTTTGGCCATTTATCAGAGTAACTGTATGCTGGGAAAAGGATAATACCCAGAAATGTCAGAGACTGCTGGATACAGGATCTGCATAGATTGAAACTGATACCAAGGGATGAAAAACACCATCCTATTTGAGTGGAAAGCATAGAAATGTTATTTAATCAATGGACTCCCAGTAGAAGATCACTTCATAGAGGGTCCAATGGGTTTACAGCCTCACTCTGTGGTCGTTTCTCAGGTCCTTTTATGCATAATCTGGATGAATGCACCTAGAAGTTGGCAGACCTCTCACACTGGCTTCCTGTCCTGTGTAGTATTTGTTGGAGTAGAAAAGGCCAAGTGGAAGCCTCCCCACCTCTCCTACCATCAACACACACCCACACACTCACACACATATACTCTTACACACACTCAAATACACTCACACCCACACACACCCACACCCACACACATGCACACATTCTTGCCGCTGCTATAGTTTGAATGTTTTTGTCCCCTCCAAATTGCATGTTGAAATTGGAAGTGTGATTTTTTTTTTTTTTTGAGACAGAGTTTTGTTCTTGTCGCCCAGGCTGGAGTGCAATGGCGTGATCTCAGCTCACCTCAACCTCTGACTCCCGGGTTCAAGTGATTCTCCTGCCTCAGCCTCCCGAGTAGCTGGGATTACAAGTGTGTGCCACCACGCCTGGCTAATTTTGTATTTTTAGTAGAGACAGTATTTTTAGGGTCTTCCATGTTGATCAAGCTGGCCTCGAACTCCCGACCTCAGCCTCGCAAAGTGCTGTGATTACAGGCATGAGTTACCACGCCCGGCCTGGAGGTGTGATCTTTTGGGATGTATTTAGGTCATGAGAGCTCCACCCTTATGAATGGATCAATGCATCTTAAAAGGGCTTGCAGGAGTAGATTTTTCTCTTCTGATCTTTTACCATGTGGGGACATAGCATTTGTCCCTTTTTGCCCTTCCACCTTCTGCCATGTAAGGATGCAGCAAGAAAATCCTCATCAGCTGCCAGTACCTTGATCTTGGACTTCCCAGACTCCAGAACCGTGAGAGGATAAATTTTTGTTCTTTAGAAATTATCCCGTCTGTGCTATTTTGTTACAGCTGCACAAAACAGACTAAGGCATTCCCATACTCACACCCACACCTACACTCACACACTAAAATGCACACACACACACAAACATATGCTCACTGGGCCAAGAGAGTCAAACAATATTACACCTTAGATGGAATGAAAAAGACTAGTATGGTATCACCTTCAAAGACTTAAAGGATGCAGGGTCATGGTCCCTATCAGATCCCCATTTAAGCCATCAGCAAAATTAGATGACTCCTGGCAGATAACAATGGACTACTACAAAATTAACCCAGCAGTTACCTCAATTGCAAGTCTTTATGCCAGACATCTTCAGCAGCACAGATCTGCACAGCCTACAAGCACTTAGTATGTGGTTTACAATCTGATGAATACATTTTTTTCAGTCCCTCTCAAGGAAAAGCAGAACAAGTTTGCATTCACTTGGCATACATAGCTGTCCATATGAATGGTTTTGCCAAGATCTATTTAACTCTTCTGCTCTCTGTCACCATACAGTTCAAAGGAACCATCTTTTTCTGAACATTCCACAGAACATCAGACCGGTCTATTATACTGATAGCATCATAATAACAATTCAGATGAGCAGGAAGTGGCAAGTACTCAGAAGTCCTGGTAAGATATGTGCATCAGGGGTTGGAGATAAGCCCCACAAAGACTCAGAGGCCTGCCACATCAGAAAAGTTTTTAAAGGTCCAGTGGTATGGGGCATATTGAGATATTTCTTCCAAGATAAAGAAGAAATCATTAAATCTTGAACATCCCATCTTTAAGACGGAGGCTTCATATTTGGTACCTGAAGACCTGGCAGATTCCAGGATGCTAGCAATATCTGGGGTAGATGACAATGTTTCGTGGAGTCTTGGTGAGATTAAGCAGGGGAGTTACAGAACAAACCCCTAGGATTCTAGAGCAAGACTGAACTATCTACAGTAAAACAAAACAAAACAAAAAACCTCACCATTCAAAAGGCAAGTTTAGGCATGCTATTGGGCTCTAGTAGGAACTAATCGCTTGACCATGGGATATCAAGGAACAATGAGACCAGAGCTATCCATCATGGTCTGGGTATGTTTAGACTTGCCAAGTCATAAGCCGTGTGGACACTGCAGAATTCCACCAGTTAATGAAAATGGCACATTCAAGATCAATCCCTAGCAGGTCTAAAGGACACAAACAGGTGACCCAGATCTCATGTCACCTACTTATGTTGCACCAATGTGTTTCCTTCAGCTCATGGTTGTAGGGAGATCTCTGTTACCAGTTGATGGAGAAGGAAAACCTTGGGCCTACTTCACAGATAAGTCAACTCCATATTCTGGTTGAACCCAAAAATGTACCACTGTATCCCAGTAGCCTGACGCAAGGGTAGCCCTGAAAGTCAGCAGTGAAGGGAAATCTTCCCGTTGGAGA
Organism: Theropithecus gelada; assembly: GCF_003255815.1. Lineage (NCBI taxonomy): Eukaryota > Metazoa > Chordata > Mammalia > Primates > Cercopithecidae > Theropithecus > Theropithecus gelada. The sequence goes on from NC_037676.1 coordinate 20,175,971, forward strand.
GGGCCTTGAACACTTGAACCGATCCCCAACCTGATGAGGTGGGAGAAGGGCCCTAAGGTTATGACAGTCACATACCCGCAAGCAGTAGAGAATGGCATAACTGGTTATGGTCAAGAGCCTGGAAAGAGCAAGACTGCAAAACAAGGAAAAATGGTGTGGATCATTCTCAGCGCCCACCGGAGAGCATCCCCACAGAGCAGGCATTGAACAACCAAGCAGACAGGATCCTGAGGACGTCAGCCCACTGCTGCCCTTAACCATCCCAGTGAATGAAGCTTTGATAACAGGTAAGGAGGCCCTGAGCCAGACAGCATGGGCTACTTCTTACTGAGGATGGTCCAGCTATTTCCAGAGATTCATATGGTCCCTCATTACCAATGCTGAGCCCTCAGTTTGACACCATCCCTCAAGGAAACCATGCAGCCACTTCGTGGCAAGTTGATGATGTCAGAATTCCTCACCCTGGAAGACGTGTTTTGTTCTTACTGCATTGACGCATATTCTAGGAAAGCCTTTGCCTTTTGGACCCACAGTGTCTTGAATAGAACTAGTGTCCAAGGGCTCATAGAGTACTGGTTTGATATATGGGATCTTGCAGTATCACTGTGGGCCAAAAGATGCACCTTGCAGTGATAGAGGTGTGGCAGTCAGCACACAACCACAGGGCCCGGTAGTCCTGTCATACATCCATCTCTCAGAAGCCACCAATCTCATAGAGTTTTGGGTTGGCCTCATGAAGGTTCAGCTAAGCACCAGCTTGGTGATAACATCCACGGGGTTGGGACACTAGTCAAGATGCAACATACTGTTTGAACTAATGACTACTTCATGGTGTTGTATCCCCAGTGACTTAAATACATGGGTCTGAAGACCAAGGGCTGGCAGAAGAGGTAGCCCTTCTCAGCACCATTCCCAGTGACCCACCAGAGGAATTCATGTCTCTTGTCCCTGCACCTTTAGGATCTGACGAACCTGATTCCAGGGTGGGGTAAATACCTGAAGCAGGAGACACAGTAAGGCTTCCTCTAATCCTAAAGTGAGGGCTATTCCCTGATCATTTTGGGGTCCTCATGCCAGCATACCAGCAGGCAAATAAAGAAATTATTAAACTAGGAGGGAAAATTGACCTGATTTCATGAGCAGTTAGGATTTTTGCTACATCATGGGGGCAGAAAGGAACAGGTCTGGAATTCAGGAGATCCACTGGGGGTGCTGCTTGGTGCTTCTGTGCCCAGGGATAGGCATGAACGGGTAAGTCTCTCAACCAATGGCATGACAAAGTCACAGTAGCCAGGGGCTCAGCCTCTCAGGGATAATGGCTTGGTCCATCCCGCCAGGGAAGCAAAATGTAGCTGAAATGCTGGCTGAGTGCGAGGAGAACATAGAACCAGTTGGTGGTAAAAGAGCAACATGATGATTACCAATTACAACCCCAGAATCAACCACAGCAGCAAAAACTTGGTCTCACTAGCCCCTCAGTTGTCTTTTTTATTTTATTAGGATCAGTCACATTTGAAAGAAACAGTCAGGATGCAGTCAGGTTAACTGGGCCATGAGGGGATCTGAGTAGTGCAAGGGGAGGACCGGGGTAGATGCTGTCAGTCCCCTGTCCATATCCCCCATGCACTTACCATTCCAGTACACACCAACAGCATCCCTGCACCTGCAGCTCTCCCCCCGGAGCTCGCCTGAAGTGCTGGGGAATCAAGGCACCCAGAGGTGTTGATATGAGTGGGATGCTGATGATAGGGAGGTGTGGGAGGATTCACACTGGGTTTCCTCACCCTTCAGCATAATGTAATCATTTCACAATGTACATATATATCAAAATACCATGCTGTACACATAAATAAACATAACTTTTTGTCAACTAAGAAAATAATATTTTTTAGGTTACAAATTCTCTATAGGGAAATTTCAAGCACCCTAAAAGGTTAGTTTGATATCTGGGGCTCTTCTCGGTCTCCCTAAAATCATACCACATAGACAGCTACAACTCCCTTATGCCTAAAGCACCTTTAGGGAGCCTTTGAGAACTCATGGCTCAGGGATCCCAATAATGGAAGAAGATCCCACCATAAATCCAAACACAGAGGGAAGGGATAGAGGGAAACCCTTGAGGAAATGAGGAAAGAAGCAGTGAGGCACCAAGAAGGAAGAAACCAAAGAGGAGGCGCCAGGGTAAGGGCTTGAGGGGAGAGAAAGCCAGGAGAGAAACTACACACAGTCACCCACAAGCAAACAAAACCTGCACATACACGCAGTCAAAGGAGAAGCATCAGCCGAGACCACAAATGAAATTTAAAGTTGTTATGGCAACCAGAACAGGTGGGTGGGCACTTGTGCCCACTGAATTTACAAAATTAAAGTAAGCATTGCATTTGCTAACTAATTAAATAATGCCTTCTAAATATTTCTAAGCCCCCAGTCATGAGTCACAAAAGAGGGTAGGGAACGCGAAGCCAGAGCTCTCATTCATTTACTCCAGGGTCTAGAGAGGAAGGTGGGGGCTGAGAGGGTCGGGGTCTAGCAAGTGGGAGTGGCAGAGGCTTGAGGACATCCCTTTGGTGACAGCAGGAAAAAGCCAGTTTTAGGCAAAGAGTAAGCAAAGACTCAGAACTCTCCCTTGGAGCCTCCCAGAGGACAAGTGACAGAGGCAGGGCCAGCCCACCATGTGTCCTCAGCCCCAGCCATTCTGCAGTGCCCTCTCTCCCATCCAGAAACAGGGCTGCGACAGAGGCACAGTGGGTAGCAACTGGATCCCAGGGAGTTGCAGAGCCCAAAGCCCACGTCTCTGCAGAGACATTGGGAAGCTCAAAGAATCCAGTCAAATCAGGCAGCTGGCTGGAGGAGACAATTCTTTCAGATGTGGGGAAGAGCGGGGAGTAGATTGGTTTATTTTTAAGAAATAAAAGGAAAAGCAACCTCTGCTAGGAATCAGATGCGCCATCTTAGCTGCTCTTCCCTGGGGAAATAAATTACACATAACACTGTACACAAACACAGCTCCACACACAAACCCAGCTGGCTGCGCTGTGGCACTCGTCTCCCGGGGGAAATAAATTCCAATGTCTATATATCTCTATCTATAGATACATGCACAGAAAAGGTCATATCATGTCTCCTTCAGTGATCCTTTCGCTTGAAATTAAACAATAATTGTTTCCGTGTTTAGTCTCCTGCAAAGGGAAATCACCACTGGAGTAGCTCACCTAAACACAGGCACAGGCATCGCAGGCCTTCTCGTCATGCTCATGGGCAAAATAAGGCAGGGAACAGAGCCCCAGGCTGCAGAGATGTGGGTGGCATGCGCATCCCAGGAGACCCTGGTGCAAAGAACCCAGCCAGTGCCTAGGGACACACGAGTCACACCACAGGGAGCTGAGGCTACTCTGATGTTTTCTGTTTCCCTGTTAGTGGTGCAATGGTGTGTGTGTGTGTGTGTGTATCTATCCCCTCAGAACAGGACAGGTTCTCAGCTTCCTTCCACAACTGCAACCAGGCCAGCTTGCCACTCTAAGTTCCACTGAATTCGAAAGCTTCGGAGCTAGAAGTAGTCTCATTTTACAGACGAGAAACTGAAGCCTGGAACTGGTGACAAAGATCCATGTAAGCTCCATGAGGGCAGGGTGATGAGTCTTTCGTTTCCTGTTATAAAAGGTACCTGGCACGTGAGAAAAGAGAGAAGGGAGGGGAGAAAGGAGGGGAGAGGGGAGGAGAGAAACACTGTGTACGCTGTCTCCTTGTGTGCTGTTCTCTCTCCTAAATCTGAAGCCTCCGTCAGAGTGAGCCACAGGGCACAGTAGCACCATGTCAGGGGCTGGAGCAACCGCAGGGTCATGCTTAGATCCTGAGTGGAGTTGGAACTGTGGTCTTCGTGGCACCAGGGCATGTAGCAGGAATCCATCCAATCTGGAGGGATCTCTCCTCTCCTGTTCACAGAACCACATCCTTCAAGCCCCCAGTGTATGACCCTCCCTGATAACTGCAGCCCATGCTGCTGCTCCCTTCCAGAACTCCTGCATCCATCTGCTGCCAATCATTGCCTTACGGGTGCCAATTCCCTCTCCCACGCAGGTCTATGCCTTGCAACAGACCACTGGTTGGATGTTTGCGGGTGTACACATCCAACCATCCATCTCATCTCTCCAGCAAGAGTGTAAGTATATGTCTGGAATGATGCTGCATGCATAGAAAGCCATCAAAAAATGCTTGGTGGGTTGATGGATTGATGTGTGAACCAACAGAAGCAGAGGGGATTTCTGGAAGATAGAAGTCAGACCCTAAGAAAGGCTCCTGGGAATACCCATTCTGGTTCTGCCATGGGTGTCTGCTCTGATTTGACGCCTAAAAACAGCTTCTGGTACATCCAGATTTGCAGCATGGTTTTAAAACCATCATAGTCGTTTCTGCTTCTGCTCAGGAATCCCTCCAGGCTTCCTCTCTGCATATATGTCTAACCTCCTCTGGCACCAGCTCCCCCAGCCACTTCTCTGCCTGGCTGTGCTTCCTGGCTCCTCTTCTCACGTACCCTGTTTGAATTTGGCTTCAGGTGGCTCATCTTGCTTGGCCCTGGGAATCCGCTGGGACAAGGCCGTCAGTGGTTGCTTGCATGGCTCCAAAAGTTGACACTTGGGACAGGCACTTCACAGCCTCCATCCTGTGCCTAGAAGCCAGGATGCTGTCAGGCAGGGACCCCAGAGCCCCTAGGCCCTGTGCTCAGGGGAAGGATAGACTGCCAGGACAAAGGTTCATTTGAGTAGGGAAATGGGAGAAACACCAAGCCCTTGGCATCCAGGCCTGAATTAAGTGGTCCCTACAGGCCCCCCTCAGTCACCCCAAGGCTTCTAGCCTCAGCTGTCTTGGCCAGGCTGCCTGGGTCCTGGTGGGGAGGGCTGCTCTTGCCCTTTTGCCAGCGTGCTCATTCCAGTCAAACTAGGCCTGTCCTTCCCTATCAGTTTCTGGGTCAAGTCCCCAGGGAAGGGGGAAAGGACAGGTCAAGATGCAAGAGGAGATGTCACTTCTCGTTGAAGTATAGTGCCAAAAGCAGGGAGGGGGCGTGCCATGGCAAACCCTAACTCTGTCATTGTTGCCTCCTATCCCTTCTAGGCTCACAAGGGTGAAGAGAGGGGTGCATGAAACAGGCACAGTGGGGCAGCCTGTCACTTGCACACTGGTGATCTGGCATGAGCCAAGGCCAAGGTTGTATCTCATGACAGAACTGGACAAGAACAAGGCGGTGGGCGGTCCACTCATTAATTTTGCACATCGGCTCTGTGTCATGCTCTGAGGCTAAATGAGGAGCAAGAATGGCCCAGTCCCTGCCCACAAGAAGCTCACTGTCTAGTAACAGGCCTCAGCAGTCCTGTGTGACAGATGTGTTGAGGAGGGAAGGGCAGGTGCAGTGGGAGTCACGGGGGAGGGCAGAGGAATGCTGGCTCCTGGGACATCAATGCCCACAGAACAAGGGGGCAGTCGAACACTCAGTAATGCAGTATGGGGGCTACAAGTGTGAGCTTAGGAGGAGTGCAAGCCTGGGTCTAAATTCTGGCTCCACACCTACTAGCTGTGTGACCTTGGGTAAGGAGCTTAGCTTCTCTGTGCCTCAGGTTCCTTCTGTAAAATGAAGATGGGAAGATAAAATACCTAAGTCACAGGGCCATGGAGAGAATTAAATAAGAAAGTGAGTGCATGAAAGCACCTAGCCCAGAGTGAGCTCCCAGTCAAGGTCAGCTGCTACCATTGTCATTGTTAATAGTATGTTATCACTGCTGAGCAGAGTAATAGCCATAGTAGTGGTAGCTGCTGCTGTTGTCATTGCTGTAACGACTAGCACCTGCAAAGTCTCTCAGCTGCTCCCAGTTGCTCCAGACCAGGGCAGCCTGGGTGAGGTAGTAAGGGCAAGGATGAGGGACTAGGAAGGCCACTATTCTGCAACCTTCAGGGCACTGGAGAAGCCCTCTGGATGGGGCCTTTGGCACAAGGAACAATATGGGAGCCCAGTCACTGGAGAACAAGGTCAGAGTCCGATTAGCTTGTAGGGTGATAATCTGGAATGACTTAAATCACTCCCTCCTGAGAGACATTGAGACCCTGACTTGCTAGGGGGCTGAGAGGCCCCACCTATGGGAAAAGGGAGGGGACAGAGACAGAGCTCCTCTGAGGAAGGAGGGCATTCACAGGGCATGACCTGGAGATGGGAAGTGGCCACCAGCATCTTGGACCACAGTCTTGACAGAGACCATCTGTTCCAAACCTCTTAACCTGTTCCCATTTTGGAGCAATTCCAAAGTCTGATTAATGCCCTGGATCTTCTCTTCTCCAGAAAATGCAGGTGTTATATTTTGTATAAAAGGTCTATATTTTGTATAAAATTCCAGGCTTGAAGGACTTCCATAAAGTCATGTACAATAAGAATTCCTCCAGGCACAGCACACCAGCAGCCAGGGGACATCCACCGAAATGCTGACCTGTGGTACCAGTAACAAGAACACAAATGGCTTGCCTGGTGCCCATACTGCATGTCTCCTGCCACTTTCTGAAGAATGACACCAAGGCAGCAGATACTACGGCCCCCTTGAGTGTGAGGATATTCAAATGGCCTATGGTCCATGTTCACTCAACGATCTGCCAAGGCCTTTGGAGTCAGGCCTCTCTGTGGCAGACACTGCAAGGGATACTGGATCAGGTGAACCTTCAAGGCTCTCACGGCTCATGGAAAAGCAAACATAAACACAACTAACCCCAAGCTACGGTGCAGGATAGCAGGGGTCTGCCAGAGGGATGGAAGGATTCTGCAGGAGAAGAGAGCAATTCCACTGGGGGGTTCCCAGGGGCAGGATGAAGGAAGACTCTCCAGAAGAGACCCTGAGGCTCGAACCAGATTCCAAAAAGTATAAAGTTTTGTTGAAAGTAACTGTAGCAGAATTGCCAGGAACTCTATAGGACTTTTTTTTGTTTTTTCTTTTTTCTTTTTTTTTTTTTTTTGAGACGGAATCTCATGCTGTTTCCCAGGTTGGAATGAAGTGGCGTAATCTCGGCTCACTACAACATCTGCCTCCTGGGTTCAAACAATTCTTCCACCTCAGCCTCCTGAGTAGCTGAGATTACAGTCACCCGCCACCAAGCCTGGCTTGTTTGTTTGTTTGTTTGTTTGTTTGTTTTTTAACGGAGATGAGGTTTCACCACGTTGGCCAAGATGGTCTCAAACTCCTGACCTCAGGTGATCCGCCCACCTTAGCCTCCCAAAGTGCAGGGATTACAGGTGTGAGCCACCGTGCCTGGCCCTGTATAGCACTTCTGAAGAGAAAGGGTGCACTAACCACATTTTCTAGTTTCTGCATTCGATGCTTTGACATCTCCGGGCCTTGCTGATACTGAAGGGCTGCCTCTCTCAGGGCTAGCAAATTCCTGGAGAGAGTGAACCAACCAATCCAGAGTCCACTCCTTTACCACTTACCCTATCATGTTCTTACACTTCACTCCGGACCTCTCTCCACCTGCCTGACTCACCCCAGGGCCAGGGACCAGAAAACTAGGGACAGTCCCCGAGCCACAGAGCTGCTGTAACTATTCAAACTAGCCAGCTCTAGGCCTGAGCTGTCCCAGGGAAACCACTGTAAAGGCTCTTGGCCACAATTTTCCCTCCCGTCTTCTGCCTCGCGACCACCTCTGGTATTTCCCTCCTGTGGCCCTGCATGCTGGGCCTCCCTCCTTCTTCCTTCGTGACAGTCGTTTCTGTGTCTGGGTCTCATACCATCTCTGATTAAAACAAATCCCAGGGACCCTTAAAACATGGATCTGCTTCCCTGAGGGAAGGAAGCCTGGTTGGGCTCTATCTCTACATATCAATGAATGGAAGAAAGATGTCAATTTCTCCATGGGACCAACTCATGAGTAAAGAGGAAACTGTAAGGAAGACAGGCCTAGCCCTGCCTACATTTCAGCGCGGTACAGGAAGAGAGTCCAGAGGATCTGACGAAGACCTCGTCTAGCTGGGGAACTGCGCCAGGCTTAGGGAGATTCCTAACAGAGAGCTCTAAACAAAAAATCCCACTGCGTCCATATAAAGGCAACCACGAAAGGCCAAAACATTATGCTTGGGAATCTTCCTAGGAGGAAACACCGTCAAACAGTGAAGGCGAGGACTGGCCCCTCAGTGCCTGTGACGATCTCTGGCATCAGGGACGCCCTTGCTGTGAACCAAATGTGTGCAGTTGAATCCCAAGACACAGGGCCGGGGAAGGCCACAGAGTCAATAATCAAACAGACCCAATCGCTGGGGCCTGTGAAGAGGAGAGGGTTTTATCACTTCACCTGGCTGGAGGCTCACGTGTGTTGTTTCCACAAATCCCTGCAGGCCCCAGTGAGAAGACGTGGGCAAGACAGGCACAGGAAGGTGGTGGGTGCACTGGGTTTGTGCAGGGGGCAGCCAAAAGGATTCCATGCCCAGCACCAGGCCTGAACCCCCAGGGGCCGCAGGGAAGGGAAGAAAAGGCCCTGTCTCCACTGCCTTGCACCGTGGTCCAGCTGGACTCGAAGGACAATCCCATGAAGTCAGCAGATGGAACAGAGAGCTGCAGGGCAAAGGCTGGAACACTAGGCCAGTCATGTTTCTCTAGAGTCAAAGCCACAGCGCTGCTTTTTCCCACTCCAGTCCCACAGCCAGAAAAATCGGCCCCTTTGTGCTCCCCAGTTAGAGGTCACTGGGGCATCTCCTCCAACGCTCTATGTTTGGGGCTTGGACCCAGGGCTTCCTGTGGCCTGGGAGCCATCTGGCTCAACAGATCCCATTGTTTGGGATGGGGACAGGGTTGGAGGCCCTGGGGAGGCACTCAAGGTCCCAACCATTTAAACCTTACATCCTGCAGCAGTGGCTGTGGCCTCACTCGAAGAGCATTCTTGGGCTCCCTCTGGGGGGATCTGAGCAGCAGGCTTTCTTCCATCAGCAGCCAGGGGACACCCACAAAATATGCTCACTGTGCCAGGAATGAGAATAAAAGTGCCTCACTGGATCCCCAAACTTCATGCCTCCTACTGTGTTCTCAGTTTAGATTTGCAATAGCTCTGGGAGGCAAGTGTCTAGCACCACAACTATGGCCTTGCTTCTGTCTGACTCAGAGCTATCACAAAATTCCTCCCTGCATTCACCCCTACCCTAGCCCTCACCATCTACCCTTGCCTCCAACCTGTGTCACAAGGCCTTTCCCTGTAGTAGCCTCAAAGCCCAGACTGGACAATGTCTTTGCTATGTCTTTTGGCCTCTGCCCAGCAGGGTGGCCATATGTCCCATATACATAGAACAATCATTCTCTCCATCCCTTGTCCCAGTTTTAATATTAATAGCATTCTCTTTCACTTGCAGCAGCATCTTCTTTTGGAAGATAAATCATTTGACTGGCTTCCCTCATGGGTTACATTCAGAAGCTCCTACCTTCCCTCTACCTACAGAGGTCCTGAAACCTCAGCCCAAAGCGGCACCTCTTCCTGGGCTGGGTGTGGCACTTTCATGATGCCCAGCCTCACTGGGGAACAGGAACCACAGGGAAGGCATCATTCCAGTGAGTAAATGAGAACACTGAGGTCAGAGAGAATGCGATCTGCCCAAATCACTGAATTTGTTCATAGCAGGACTTAAGACTATGCAAGGATTCTATGCTGGATATATTTCCACCAAACCAGGCCATCGTCATGACCCTGCTTCCCACCATATCTCAACTGCAGGCTGGGATGCCCTCTTGGGACTTGCCTTGTTGTCTGTCATTTTTCTTAAGTTGTTTCATGCATAATGGATTCTCTTGTCCCAGATGATAAAGTCACAGAGCCCAAGAGCTGCATCTTCTCCTTTTCTTGGCCCAGGTACAGAGGATCTGCTCAGGAAATATTTTCAGAATCCATTTGAATATTGCTGAGTCCTGCAGGTTTAGGAAGCTCTCCAGAAGCGTCTCAAGACTTGTTCAACACTGATGTGATATTGAGTGGTGAGAAGGCTGCTCTCTCTAAACTGCTTTTCTGCTCTTCTGCCATGACCTGTCCAGGCTGTCTGCACCAAGGCCACCTATGGAGAAGAACCACCCCCACCAAAAAGACCAAGAACCCACCACGGAGGGAAGAGCTTCATGGACAGTAGCATGGCCAGTTGCCATGGAGAAAGGTCCCAGGCCTGCATTCCAAATTTTTATGCCAAGATCCCAAATCCATGCCAAGACTGGACAACTGGTGTCAACTTTTGAGACAGACCACTGGGATCATGCCCCCTCTCTCTCCACCCACCGTAGTTTATACAAAAATAACTGATGCCGTGAAACAACCTGTAGACCTCCCAGCTTTCTCCACTTAATCCCCACTGAGTATGAGGCCTTGGGAAATGCTTCTCTCCTCTGAGCCTTAGGTTCATCTGTAAAATGAGAGCATTGGACTAGACCAGTGCTGCCCAGTGGAAATGTCATGTGAGCCATGGATATAATTTTAAACTTTCTAGTAGCCACATTAAAAAGGTGAGGGAAAGGTGTGGAATTAATCTTAATAATGTATATCATGAACATCATATATACCAGGAGTCCCCAACCCTCAGGCCACAGACTGGCGCCTGCCCAGGGCCTATTAGGAACCAGGCCACACAGCAGGAGGTGGGCAGCAGGTGAGTGAGTGAAGCTTCATCTCTATTTACAGCCACTCCCCATCACTTGCATTATCACCTGAGCTCCACCCCCTGCTACATCAGCAGCAGCATCAGATGCTCATAGGAGCGTGAACTCTATTGTGAACTGCACATGTGAGGGATCCAGTTTGCCTGCTCCTTATGAGAATCTAACGCCTGATGTCACTGTCTCCCAGCACCCATAGATGGAACTGTCTAGTTGCAGGAAAACAACCTCAGGGCTCCCACTGATTCTACATTATGGTGAGTTGTATAATTATTTCATTATATAATGTAATAAGAATAGAAATAAAGTACACAATAAATGTAATGCACTTGAATCATCCTGAAACCACCCCTCACCCCATCCGTGGAAAAACAGTCTTCCACGGAACCAGTCCCTGGTGCCAAAAAGGTTGGGGACCACTGAAATATATAACATGTTATCATCTCAACACATCATCAATACAAAAATTAATGAGATAATTTTAAATGTTCTCATACTGAGTTTGAAATCTGGTATGTATTTTACACTGGCATCACATGCCAGTTCAGACCAGTCCCACCTCAAATGCTCAGTAGCCACAATGTAGTGCCAAGTGGCTGCCATATTGGACAGTGCAGGACTAGATAACCCTAAGGACCCTCCTAGTTCAGATAACTTGGAATTTTGTGATCATGCCTCTATACTTTGCCTGACAGCAGATTCCCATCATCAGGCTCTGCCCACCTGCTCTCAAGGAGACAAAACTCTACCACCTGGGCAGTCCATGCCATCTTTTGTCACCCAGTGCTGACCTTCTGCTCTCCAGATAGGAGGCTTGGCTTACCTGAACCCATGTTCCAAGCCACAGGGGTCCTGCCCCAATGCCTCTCTCAGTCCAAAGTATGAGCTTGGTTTCCAAGTCCAGGCTTCCTCGCCACCCACCCTGCTTGGAACTTCTCTCCAAGTCAGTGGACAGCTAAAAGAGAGTCAGGGGCTCACATATGTGGCAGTCCTCCCCTTGGACAATTCTATGGGTGTTTGTTTCATGCCAAGCATGTGGCAAGTTCTATGCCAAGCTCGGGGGCACCAAAGAGAGCTAGATAGTGGTCCTGTGTTCCCTTAAGACCCTAACCCTGATGTGCATGGGATAGACAACTGGAGGATGGCACAAAACAATATATGCTGAAGTGTTCAATCGGATACCTCATTGTCAGAAGCCATATAGATGGGGGTCTCAGCAGGAAACAGATGGTACACTCAAGCTGGATAATTGAGGAGAGTTTCATGAGAATGCTATTTTGAAATATGTGGGAAAGGTTTAGAGAAATCCATAAAGGATGACATGTACAACTCTCCTGGGCCTGAAGAGTCCAGAGGAAGGAGAAACTGAAGAACCAGAGAGGATGGTGGCATGGAGAGGTCCACTTAACAAGAGCTGTAGCAGCTGAGGCAACCACTCAGGGAATGAGTATGCTCCATTCACTCTCCTCCCACCCTCCATTTGGTCATTTGGTCCTCCATTTGGGTCATTCCATTGGCTAAACCCAACCTGAGGCCAAAGACAAAGGAGTCTATAGGGGTGGGCCTCCCAGAGCACGCAGCAAGGTAGGGGTGAGCATGGGGGGACCAAGAGAGGATATCCAGACCATGGACTGATATGAGAACATCACAGGTGGTAAGTATGAAAGAGGTTAGAGTTACTTCTTCTCTACTGGGAGAAGCAGGGCCAGGTTTGGATCCTAAGGGATAAGTGCACTTTGGAGAGATAAGAAAGGAGGACCCTTCAGCCTGATGACAGAGTCAAGGGCAGATGGCCTGAGCAAAGTCAAACAGTTGGAGATCAGTGTGAAGTCCTCAGAGATGGGGTAGCCATGATAAATCACTGCAGGGATAAATCACTGGACCCTTTCCTCACCAGTTCCGATATCCTGAAATCCCAGGCTTCCTTCCTGGAAAGAAAAGATGTGAACCTTGAAAGGCTGAACTTGAACTGGACCCCAGAAAAAGGCAAGGAAGGCTATAGACATTAGAGAGAAAAGAGAACAGTCGATGCCTGATGCTTCCATGGTGAAGTCTGAGACAGCAAAGCAGTATAGGTGCTTCATGGACTAGTATGAAAGAGTAGTCTGGTCTCCAGATATAGCCAGGGAGGACAGAGGTCTAATAGGTATAAGAGTAATAACTAGAACAAGCATGAGTATGAGTACAGCACTTTCCACGCAATCCTTACATAAATTAGCTCATTTGATTATCTCAACAGCCATATGGAGGAAAAGAAGGGAGCTAGGGAAAGAGGCACCAAATGCAACGAACACCAAATATGTGCCCAGCTACTGTATGTAACATTGTGCACTTCACGGGTCTACAATCCCATTATTCCCATTACACAGAGAAGAAAACTAATGATCAAAGGAAGTAAGTGATTTGTTCTAGGTCAGAGAGCCATCAAGCGAAATGGGACTGGGACCCAAGCTCTGAATCTAAATCTCTACGTCTTTTCCACATTCGTAAAATAATGAGAGAATAATGCAAGCCAGCATCAAATGACACCCTGGATACCTATCACTTTACGGGAGGGCAGAGCACTGGGTGATTGAGGTATCATTGTTACAGGTGTCGGGGCAGAATTTGGGCTGCAGACAACAGGTGGTGGAGTTCAGAGAACTGTAGCCTAGAAGAATGGACAAGAGTCAGTTTCATGTCAGAAGTGGAGGACCTTGCACACCCAAGTCAGGTTTCTATGGAAAACAAACTTCCTCTTCTGGGAGCCTTGATCTACTCTCTTTCCCTAAGCATAATGGGAGGCCCCCACCCCCACCCACCCCCTCTGACAGGTCATGATAGGGAGCTTCCCCCACCACCCACTATAGCACTCACCATCCAGATTTCTGTCCCAGGCAGAAAAACAAGATTGCAAGTATAGAGGAAGACATACAGGGTTTAAAGTTAGGGTCTGTGGGTCCTGCCAGCCAATCCCCGCTGGTCAACAGAGCAAAATGATACATAAGCTCCAGGTCACTCTGTCCCACCATCAGGCATGGGGAAGGGGCAATGACACACACATTCTGCCAAGGCCCATTGCACCTGTATCTTAATTATTAAAAAAAAAAAAAAAAAAAAAAAGAATGCTTCTGAGGATGGACCTTCCTATTCGTAACATCTTTGGTTTGAAAATTCAGGTCATCATTTCTTATTTAGGCTGTGTCTGTAACAGAAAAGCACCAGATGGGGAGAGGGTCAGCCAGTGTTCCTGGCGGTTTCATGACTGATTTAGCCAATATGGTTTGTCTGAGCCTATGTGATCTGGTATTTAAAAGGGGGAGTAGGAGGGACAACAGCAACACGACAAAAGGGAATAAATGGATCAGACAGCTCTATGACGCACTGTGAAGGTGCATTCAAGGAGCAGCATTGGGGTGGGGAGGGGCGGGGGCCTCCAGGGCTCTGAACCATGCCCCAGTGCACATCAGAATCACCTGCAGAGCCCCTAAGTAGTACCAATCCTGGACCCTACTCTCAGAGATTCCAGTTTACTGGTCTGAAATGGGGCCACAAACTAATAGTTTTTAAAAGTGCTTCAAGTACAGCCAGGGTTGAAAAAACACCGATATTAATCCAATTATACTTTCTCTGAAGCCCCCAACCCCGCTCCTCAGCTCCTTTCCCCTTCTTCTTCCCCATGCCTAGTTTCTAAGGTCACCGATCAGTACCACTGCTCTCCAACAAGGAAGGTGACCAACCATCCTGCTTCTAAAACCATAAGCCCAGCAGCATCCCAGGAAGCCCCTAGCCCCAGACAAACTGGAAGGACCAATTCTTGGGTTGCCAGCTCTCCTGAGCCTGACAATCCTCACCTTTAGAGATGATGAATAGCTCAGAGTCTGCCTTCCTCTTTGATCTTTCCCGATCATCCTAAGCCCCAGGGACTGTTATGAGAACCCCAGAGCCCACCAGCCCTGGGTCCCCTCCTGCTGCCCTAGCCTGGGGCACCGCACACATTTGAGAAGGGACACAGGTAGGGCCCAGTGCCACCTGGTTGGTGCCCCGGGCTGATTTGCCCCACATCTGAAATTACACCGTTGGTGCTAATGTGCTACTTCCAGGGGTCCTGGAGTTCTAAATTCAGGAGGCATTTACTAAGTAATATTCATATGTATTTGTGAAATTATATGGACCTTTATAGCATACTTACAAAGACGAATAAATCCCTGCTCACATGGCCCAATTTGTTGTTCTAACCTGACACTTCCATGTCATGATCACCTTTCTTTCAGCTGGTTATGGCCAAGGCTGTTAGGGATTTATTAGAGGCATTTTATAATGTGCTTTTCAAGATGTTGTTGAGGCTGTGGCTTTGTTTATGGGCAAGAGGGGGAGGGATGGAAGAAAAGGGTGGGGGAGTGGGGAGAGAAAGAAAAAGAGGGCACTGCGAGCCGGTGACAGAATGAGCTTCCATGCATCTGGAAGCATCATCCAGGGATGAGTTTAATAGAAACCCTCCTTCCAGCCTCCACCCCCACCTCCCGCCCCAGCTCACCCACCACTTGAAAAACTTAGATCTCTCACTTCTGCAATATTATTGATCTTCAGAGGTGGAAATTTTTTTTAAAGACACAGACATCAAGGAGATTTTAAGATAAGACTAGGGATGAAGGGACCTCCTTTACAGCCGGCAAAATATCAGACCGTTTAGCTAGAAGTGAAGTTTCCACCCTCTGGTTCTTTCTACCAAAAGGAGAAAGCAAATGGGAGGCAACCTTTGTCACGGTCTTCCACACCGTTTCTGAGGGCCGGAGACAGCTCCCTTAGTGGCCGGCTCACCCTTTCCTAGCAAGGGTTAGACTGAAGATGGCTGAAATAATCCAAATGGAGAGCCCCAATATTCACTTAACAAACATTTACTGAGTTCCTTGAACAGGGGCGCTAGATGGGCAAGTCAAGGTTTGCACCTAGGAAGTAAGGTACATTTGCAGGCTCACTATGGTTAGCATCTACTGGACTGGATGACGTCACAGAGACATGCAGAAAGATCAACAGGAGCAAAAGCAGAAGCCACAGTTTTCTGGATCACAGAGAATCAGACAGGGCTCCACTCATCTTTGAGCGAGGCCTTAAGAGAAAAAATAAACTTTCCAGGGAGAGACAGGCTTCCCATCAGACAGCAGCCTGCAGATGGCGGCACCAGTGCTTGGAGCTAGTTGCTCATTCCATAAATGGTTGCTTAGCTTGGTCAGGTGCCAGAGGCTTTTCCAGGGACTGGAAGACAATGATGAATGAGGCAGACAAGGCCTTTACCCTTATAGCGCTCATGAAGTTAGAGTCCAGGGGCTTTGAGCTGAGACCTGGAGCCTGGAAAGGAGCCAGCCAGGCAAAAACTGAAGAACACAAAGGAAGTCCAAAGGTTCTGGATTAATAACAGGAGTGAGTCCATTGTGGCTGCCAGTGGTTCAAAACAAAACTGAAAAGGTCGCCCAGAACCGGAAGACTATGGGAAGGAGTGTGCCTTTTATTCTAAGGGAAAACAGTAAGTGTTTCATTTAGCATTTTCAACAGTGCATTGGCCCAGTTCCCATGGACACACCCAGATCCCAGATCTTCCTTTCTCTAAGAAAATGGCTCCAACGCTCCTTGGAATTCTGGCTGATTCTAGGAGTTGGGCAGGGAATACACCAGATGAGCCCACGGCACCTTCCAGTGCCAGAAAGCAAGGACTTACTAAACAGAGGGAGCATGGCCAAGTGACACGGGAGCCAACCCGAAGCAGCTCCCCAAGGCCAAAGCTGGAACGCTTTGCATAGTAAGTAAATAAAATAGTATTGAATTGTGACCCAAAGTATGCTGCAAATACCCATGAGTCCACATTGATATAAATACACGATGAATTAATAAATAAATGAATGGATGAATAAGTGAGAGAGCAGAAACAGATCTCCCCTATAAAACTCCAAATAATTTAGTAGACACTCCCCACTCTAGGTCATGGAGTTTAATTTTCTTCTCTCCCTGCCCCTTGAATGTGATCTGCTCTTGGTGACCTGTTTCTGAAGAGTAGAGCGTGGGAAAAGAGCAGGAAAGGTAGCTGCAGAGGAGAAACCTGGCAAACACGACCTTAGCCCGGTGACCAAGGCCAAGGTCCACAGTGAAACACATCGCTGATGCTAGGTAGCCTTCATGTGACGTGAAGAGAATAGCACTTCTCCTCTCCAAAACCCATAACTCTAGCCTAAACATGAGAAAACCATCGGACAAACTCAAATTGAGGGGCATTGAACAAACTGCCTGACCCTTACTCCTCAAAACAGTCAAGGTCATCAGTAATGAGGAAAATCCGAGAAGTTGTTACAAGGAGACATGATGACTGAACGTAATGTGGGATTCCAGCACAGAAAGAGGACTTTAGGAAAACTAGTGAAATCTGAATAAAGTGTGGAGTGTAACTAATAGCAGTGCACCAGTGTTGGTCCCCTAGTGTGATGAGCGTACCTTAGTACTGTAAAATGTTCACAATGGGGAACCTGGGTCAAGGGTGCCTGGGAACTCTCCACACTACCTTAGAAACTTTTCTGTAAACCTAAAACTAATGTACAATTTTTAAAATTTTTTTCAAAGATCCTTGGGCTGCCATGTGCAGATTGAGTTCTTGGGGAGCAAGAGTGGAAGCTAGTGGTTGTGACAGTGGGGATGAGAAAGTGGGCAGTGTTGGGGTGTGGACCTGGCCAGGAGACTGGTGTGAAGAGGGGGAAGACGGGAATCAAGGATAACCACTGGTGTTCAGCTTAACGACCAGGGGAGGATCAGGTTGTAGGCAGGAAACACGGATCCAACCCAAGGCTCATTAACCTTGCGATGCTTGTTACACATCCAAAGAGAGTGTCTGTCACATAAGCATTTGGATGTATAAATCTGCAACTCGGGGAGATAAAGGAGCTGAGGATATAGGCATCTATCAGCATCCATACTGTATTTAAAGCAATAAAACGTGATTCATTCTTCCAGCAGATGTTCTCTGAGCACCTACGTGGTTGCCAGGTTCTATTCCAGGCTCTGGAGTTAAAGCAATGAGCAAAGTGAGCAAAGAGGAGGAGGCAGCCAGACGGACGGAGGGAAGCTGCAGTCTCAGGCAGTGGCCAGGGCTAGGAAGAGAAGAGAACAGGAGAGAAGTGGGAGCAGAGAGTTTGGACGGGGTGATTGGGGGGGAATTCTCTAAGGAAATTGCATTGGAGCAGAGACTTGAACAACATGTAGAGAAGAGCTACATGGATACCCAGGGAAAGATCATTCCAGGCAGAGGGAACAGCAAATGTAAATGCTCCAATGTGAGATGGGTGATCAAAATGGGAGCTGCCAGCACATAGCTATGTACCAAAAGGAACTGTCCCCAGAGAGCAAGAAACTGGTGATTGGAAAGAGGCTACACAGACAGAGGGAAGTTCTGAAGGTCACAGAGCACCCTGGGGAGCTGGCCTTGGAGACAGCCAGGGACTTTTCTCCAGGCTAATGGGAAGGAAGGCAGAGTGTGGTGTTTAGAGACTGGCCACCTAGCAGATTTGAAGGCAGAAGCCAGCAGTGATTTCTGGGCCAAGGTTGGGGGTGGGGAACAATATTTGCTTTGAAAAGATAGTTTGGACCCTTTAGATGGAAGATGGGAGGAAAGGCAGAGGCCACAACTCAAGAGAAATGTAATGAGGTCCTGAGCTCAGGGCTGCAGGGGTTGTATGAGTTCCTGTTTGCTGCTGTAACAAATTATCACATACTCAATGGCTTCAAACAACACAGATTTATAATCTTACAGTTCTGGGGGTCCAATGTCCAAAATGGGTCTCACAAGGCTAAAATCAAGGTGCCTGCAGAGCTGTGTTCCCTTCTGGGTGCTTTAGAAAGAATTCATTTCCTTGCCTTTTTCAGCTTCTAGAGGCTGCCCACATTCCTGCACTTGTGGCTTGTGGCCCCCTTCCAACTTCAAAGCCAGCAGGGTAGATCTTCAAATCTCTCTCTGACCCTCCTGCCTCCCTACTCCACATTTAAAGAAACCTTGGGATTACACTGGGTTCACTCGGATAACCCAAAACGATCTCTATTTTAAGGTGAGCTGGAACCTTCATTCCATCTGCAACCTTAATCCCCATGCTTGCCATGTAGCCAGTGTATTCACAGGCTCCAGGAATTAGGACATGGACATCTTTGGAAGGGCTGTTATTTCACCTACCATAGGAATGGATCCAGAGCCTGTGCAAGGAAGTACAATAACTGAATTTAGCAAGGTTTAGCAAGGAGGGTGGCATCCCTGCCTGTTGGTGAGGGGTGGGCATTCGGGAATCAGACAGATTGGGTGCATGCCCCATCTCAGAAGCCCACTACAAGGCAAAGGGCAAGCATCCAGCGCTCTCCAGGTCTCAGGTTTCTCATCTGCTAAACGAAGGTAGCAGCATCTACCTCGCAGAGTTTCTCTAAGGATTAAATATTAAATCCTGACACAACCTGCTACCAAGAGGAGATCAATAAATAGTAAGTATTGATATCACTGGCAACAAAGCTATTGGTATTGTCAAGGGGCTGTTGGGATGAAGGGAAAGAATGCAAAAAAGCAACTTGGGTTACTCAGCTGGGCCACTGGCTGAACAGAATGAAAGAAGTCACTGAAGGAGAATCCAATAAGGAAAGGATAGGCAGAAAATAAGTGCAATTTCCCACATCTGGGTCTGGGCTTTCAAGGGACCCGCTGAGGAGCTGTGTCACTTTGGGTGAGTTACCCTGGCTTTACTGCCTCACCCTTGCAGTCCTGCCTTGTAGGATAATGATAAAGATTAAACGCAACAACCTTCGTCAACAGAGTACAGTGCCTGGCACACAGCACACACGCACTTAACAAACAGCTATCGTGTGCACTACTATCCAGGAGGCAGTTCAATGTTACCCCACCGTGGAGCTCAGGGAAAAGTTTGAACTGGACCTGAGGAAATTGGAGAAGCACATGGCTGCAGCCCGCAGTTGGACAATAACAGCCTAAAGTAGGCTCAGTGGCACTGGTGGCAGCAAGCCCCCACTCACAGTCTGTCCTTGCAGCACAGACCACAACTCGCCATGGGAACAGCAGGGACATGGACAGATGCACAGGGAGAGGGCCACCAGCACTTGTAGGGGACTCAGCCGGGGTCACCCAGGCGAGGCCAGTGCCCCTTCTCTGGGCTCACACAGCCAGGATGCAGGAGCCGGCTGGACACCCACAAGACACTGTCATTATGCCCTGCTTCCCTGTCTTTCCCAGAAACCTGTTGGAGGGAGGAGCAGGAATTCAAGAGCAGCCTTAGGGTTTTATAAGACTGTGAGATGCTTCCAATCAGATAGAGGAAAGCTCTATTTTTTTTCTGCAGGTCAATGACTTTTAATAATTCTCTACAGACTTAAACATCCAATTAAAACTCCTCAAGGGCAAACACTGGGCCTCATTCATCTCCAGGTACCAAGAACCCAGTACTGGGCTGCATTATTAGGGATTCAAAGGAAGAAAAGGAGGGAGAGAAGAAGAGAAGGAAGGAGGGAGATAGGCTGGAGGAGAAGGAAGGAAGGAGGAAGAGAAGGACGATGGAAGGGAGGTAGGAAGATGGGAAGGAATAGAATGAATGAAGACGAAAATTTCATGGGGGGGTTTTCTGAGCCTGGAGAAAGCATTTTGAGGCCCTTAACTGTTACAAATAAACAGCTCGGCACCTGTTCCCTCTGCCAACTGATCGCAGGCATCTTCATGTGACAGAACTGAGTGGCCAGGCCAAGGTCACACTGGGGGTTTTCCTGAGCCAGAGCTTAACCCAGGACTTAGTCCCCACCCACCCAGCCAGGCCAGTCCTTGAGCCAAGCTGGGAAGTCCCCAAAGGCTTAGGCAGAGCTACAGAAGTGTGGAGAGGACAGCAGGGACCGGAACCCCCACAGAAGTCACAGGAAATGCCCCTGCCATTTCTCCGATCAGAGGCAGCACCATCCCCAAGGTCAGTGGCTGCTGTAACCCATCATCCGGGTTCCCATCATCTGGAACCAGCCTGGGGCTTTGCAACTGCTATTTCTGCAAACCACTCCTGTTTATTTTCTAGTTTATTTATATTGTGTGTATCATTATTATCATTACTGCAATTTTCAGTTTTCCTCATCCTTCCTTTGAAAATGATGCCATAGGGAAATCGTCTTCCTTTAACCAGTTGGCCAGGTCCATGGAGACCCAGAACACACCACTGAACTGTGCAGAAATGGATCATTCCTCCTTCTGACTGAAGGCTCCAGCCACCTCCCGACCCCCACCCCTGATGTTCCTGTCTCCAGGCTGTCTGTCACAGAGCGGAGCATGATGACATTCCAGGACTTTCTAAAGAGCTTCCACCCAGACTCAGAATTCCCTCCCCAACCCTGCAGGCTTAAATCCTATGATGTAAAGGACAAAATACACTAAGCCCCATTTAGCAGATGGAAAAACTGAGGCATTGTGCACTGCCTCTGCTTCCCTGAGTTGCAGTTGGGAAACAGCTTCTCCTCCTTCGCTCCCTTCACACTCTGAGTCATCTTCCCTTTTCTCCTCGCCCCCAAAAGCTCCCAGGTGGCACCCACACCTACTCTGGGATGGTCTCGTCTGGTGTCTCCAAACCCAGAATTGGGTGTGTCAGTCGGGTGTGGTGACTCACACCTGTAATCCCAGCACTTCAGAGACCAAAGCGGGCAGATCACCCGAGGTCAGGAGTTCAAGACCAGCCTGGCCAACATGGCAAAACCCCATCTCTACTAAAAATACAATAATTAGCCAAGCATGGTGGTGTGCACCTGTAATCCCAGCTACTTAGGAGGTGGAGGCAGGAGGATCTCTTGAACCCAGGAGGTGGAAGTTGCAGTGAGCCGAGATCGCACCACTGCACTCCAGCCTGGGCAACAGAGCAAGACTCCCTTTCAAAAAAAAGGGAAGAATTGGGTGTGCCGCTCTGACTTTCCAAACAAGCTGGAAAGGGTTGGAATTCTCTACAGACTTTATCCCATCCTCTCCACAGAATGTGCGCCATCCTCTCACAGTGACCACAGTCAGCCACCCCCAGGTGTGACCAGCACCAGCAAGGCCTCCACAGGCCTATGCTGGGGACCATGAATCTGGGCTGCCCTGGTAGCGGTTGTATGAAAATGTACCTGCCAGATTTTAATTGAGGTGGATGAGTGATGGCACACAGAGACTAATGCCACTGAAAGATTTTATTGCTATTCACAGCTCCCCTAAAAATGGGAGGCATTGCCAGCCATGGCCATGCAGGCAAGCACTTGAATTAGGCAGGAGGCAGAAGCCAGCACCAGCAAAGCAGAGGCCACACCTCTACCACAAGGCTCTTGGGAAGGCAAGGTGGGGCAGCATGGGCAGGCCTTGGGCTGGCTCCTTTGAATAATGTCAGTGGGCTCTGGGTATAAGGGTGGTCCATAGCTGCTTGGTACCTGACCCTGGAGTGATTCAGGGCAGGGAAATATTGCTGCATGGGGAAGAGTTAGATAAAGGAGATGATTAGGAGGATGGGCTCGGGAATGGCTGGCTTGGACATGAAGGGTGTGTTCACAGGCAAGCTGTTTACCGTCTCTAGGAATCAGCTGGCCCTAGGGGAAGCCATCTCTCCCCAGCCGGCAAGGCCTCCGCGAAATGTCAAAATATCATAAAACACAGAAAAGTTAAAAACATGATGAATACAGCAGAGAGGGAAGGAGAGGACAGAGGACAGTCCTGACTCTCATATCCACACCATCCCAAACGTAAGAAGTCAGCCTTCCTCAGCCCCCAGCTGCCCCCACCCCCAGGCAGAAAGCAACCCTTTCACGCCAGTTTTCCTTCGCAGGCCTCCCTGCACTGTCATTTCTCTTTGGCCTCACTGGCTAAGATAGCAGGGGGCA
Source organism: Theropithecus gelada (assembly GCF_003255815.1). Classification (NCBI taxonomy): domain Eukaryota; kingdom Metazoa; phylum Chordata; class Mammalia; order Primates; family Cercopithecidae; genus Theropithecus; species Theropithecus gelada. The sequence goes on from NC_037676.1 coordinate 20,198,497, forward strand.
CAGGCAGAGTGGAATGCAGGGAGATGGACACAGTCTTTCTGGGTGACTTCATCCTGTACTCTCCATGGACCTTCCAAAAGCCAGACGTCCCCAGTAAAGAGTGTCTCACACACATCCAGACATCATGAGTGCTTAAGGACACAAGAGTCCCTGTGGGGGGCCTGCCTCTGCCCTGGCACATCCTCATCTCCCCAGAAGTCCCACGCTGCTGTCAGGGGTCACATGTGAACAAGCCCCCAGGACTGGCTTGCTACCCACAATGCCTTCTTCTCAGCAGCCTGGCGAGAGGGGCGGGCACAGCCACACATGTGAAAACCACCATGGCTTATGCACACATGGCTCCAGGAATCCAGAGGCCCTGCTGCCTGAGCGCCTTTATCTCTCTGTCCCCTGCCAGCTAATGCTGACAACCCTCTTTAATTCTTCTTTCCTTTCACATCAAGTCAGGCTCAAATGCCCACCTCCCTTTATTCTTTACAAAATGTGATTCTTTTCTTTATGCTAAGAAGGTGTCTTTGAAGCAAAGCCAACTGAGATGCAATTCATCTCCACAATTCTTTCAAAAGTCCCTAAGTCTCTCCAAGCCTCAACTTCCTCATTTGTAAAATGGGAATGGGCCAGGCATGGTGGCTCATGCCTGTTGTCCAGCACTTTTGGAGGCCAAGATGGGCAGATCACTTGAGCCCAGGAGTTTTGAGACCAGCCTGGGCAACGTGGTGAAACCCTGTCTCTACCAAAGATACAAAAAATTAGCTGGGAGTGGTGGCGCATACCTGTAGTCTCAGTTACCCAGGAGACTGAGGTGGGAGGATCATCTGAGCCTAGAAAGTCGAGGCTGTGGTGAGCTGGGATGGCACCACTGTACTGCAGTCAGGGTGACAGAGAGAGATCCTGTCCCAAAAATAAAAACATAAAAATAACTAGAATGGCAATAATGATTTTACCCTGTGGGATTGTCATGATGATTCACTGAGAGCATATGTGAAGTTCCTGGCACAGAGTTGATAACACACACAAAGGTAATGGTAGCCTGCATGCTCCTAAGCCCATTGAAGTACCAGAGCTGAAGGCCTTTGGGGTTTGGGGAGAACACAGCTGGATCTCTGAGGACACCAATGGGCCTGCGCATGAAGAAAAGGCCTGGATAGGAAGGCTGGGACCAGAGGCACATGCTCCTCTTCCCAGTTCAGCTGAGGATGTTGCTACTATCTGGCCTTGCCCAAAGAGACCTCCCCTCAACGAGAGGCATCCGCTCATGCTCATTGGATGGCTCTCTAACAATACGGCTAGCCCAGACCCAAGCAGGGATCCCAAAACACTGGATAACCACCCAGGTATCGGGACTAAGGATGCATCATGTTTATGTGTGACACAACCCAACAGGATAAGAATTAATGATTGTCTTTGCCTGGCCAATTGCACATCAATAATGCAGAACGGATGATATAATTGCACAGTGTGCCTAACTAGAAACTACAGTGGTGATAATAATTGGATTAATTAACCTGGAAAACACTGAACACAAAGGAATCTATGGTCACTAAACAGCTGCCACAGAACCTAGAGGCAGGGGAAAGGGAGACGGCCGATCTATGTCAGCGACAAGGAGCCTGTTGGCATGGTAGTTGCAGTTGTCCTCACACAGGGATGACATGTCTACTAACCATCAGTCCCTGGAGGAGCTGTTCTGTCCTCCTAGCTGAAGATGCCAAGAGCTGGGGGATCCCCAAGGTAGAGCCTCTCTTTTAAAAGATCCAGCGATATTGGTAGCAGAACTGGAGACTTGCCCAGAAATGAGCCAACAAGGATGACTGTGCTGCTCATCTCTTTGTGTCACTGGCATTGTTTCGGTGCCCCAGCAAAGGCTGGAGACACAGGGGCATGCTGCACATTCTGGTGATGAAAGAGCCAGCTGCCTGTCCTTGCAAATGCCTCACAGCAGCAAAGCTGGCTGATCTGGTGGTGACACCTAGCCCCTCCAAGCAAGCGCTTTCCCTGGCTGGGTTGTCAGCACTGTCTTAGTACCACAATCTGCTCTCAGCCTTGCATACAGGACACACCCAAACCCACAACTTTCACCCCTAACCTCTTCCAATCTCTTCAACACTCTAGTCACGCCAAGCAACAGGCAAAGGGGACCAGAGGTCCAGAGGGGCCCTGTTTCAAACGGTCACCTTGGCTTCTCCTCTCCTTCAGGTCCCAATGATGTCTCCTCCACCTTGTCCTCTTCCTCAGGGAAGTCTCCATCTGGATAAGGGCAGCTGTCACAGAATTGGTCTGTACACCTACTGCTCGAGCACGAGGGCCCTGCCACCTGGCTATAGGACTCAACAGGCTCATGTACACTCAGCACGTTTCCCAGTTAGAGAGTCATCTCCTCCAGGTAGGCACAGTATCTTCTGCTCCTCGAATAGTTTTGGGCACATCCTAGGTTTTCTTTAAACCCTTATTAAATTTATAAATAAAAGGCCCTCAGTGGATTGCCCTCTATCTGCTGAGCAGTGTCATTTTCATTTAATCCTCACAACAACCCTGCAAAGTAGATATTATTATGCCTCTTTACAGATAAGGAACCGAGAAGCAAAGAAATTAATTAATCTGTTTAAGGTGCTACAGCTGGAAAATGGCAGGGCTGGAATGTGAGCTGAGATCTTCCTAATCCCACGGCACCTTTTTTCACTACATCTTGGTTGTGGCAAATAGAGTTTTACTTGCAATTTCAGTTTCCATAAACTAGGGAGATGGTGTCTAACAACACAGACATTAGAATACATTCTACTGCACCAAAAGTGTGGTGAGCCACAGGGATAATTATAGGAGGGCTGCAGATTGTCTGTTTCCAGAAAGTTCAAAAAAACCTTGCTATGGTTTCAGTGTTTCCCTCAAAGTTCATGTTGGAATTTAAGTTTCCTGGGGGAAACTTAATCCCCAATGCAACAGTATTGACAGGTAAGACCTTTAAGATGTGGTTAGGTCACAAGAGCTCTGCCAGTGTATAGATTAACGTAACCCCAGGAGTAGATTAGTTATTACATGAGTGGACTTGTTATAAGAACGAGTTCAGGCTGGGCATGGTGGCTTACACCTGTAAGCCCAGAGCTTTGGAAGGTTGAGGTAGGAGGATCACTTGAGGCCAAGAGTTCAGGAGCAGCCTGGGCAACATAGTGACACTCCACCTCTCCTAAATATAAAATAATTAGGTGGGGGTGGTGGTGCACACTTGTAGTCCTAGCTACTCAAGAGGCTGAGGTGGGAGGATCAATGGAGACCAGGATTTTGAGGCTGCAATGAGCTATGATACATTGTATATGCTCCAACCTGGGTGGCAGAGGGAGATTGTCTCTTAAAACAATAAATAAACAAATAAAATGATAAATAAATAAATAAATAAAACAATAAATAAATAAATAAAACAATAAATAAATAAATAAAATGAATTCAGCTCCCTCTTGTTCTGTCCCTGGCTCCCATGCTTTATTGCCCTTCTGCCTTCTGCCATGGGATGATGCAGCATGAAGTCCCTCGCCGGATGTCAGCACCATGCTCTTGGACTTTCCAGCCTCCAGAACTGTGAGCCAAATAAACTTCTATTCTTTATAAATTATCCATTCTGTAATATTGTATTATAGCAATAGAAATGGACTAAGACAGAAAATTGGTGCCAGAAATGGAATTGTTGCTGTAACAAATACGTGAAAATGTGGAAGCAGTTAGGAACTGCGTGATGGAGGCTAGAAGATTTTGGAGAAGCATGCTAGAAAAAGCATGGACTTCAGTAAACAAGCAATAAGCATGATTCTGGTGAGGGCTTAGAAGATGAGGAGCACTGTGGAGAAAGTCTGACTCTTCTTAGAGATTACTTAAGTGGCCCTAATCAGAATTTTGGTAGAAATATGAACAGTAAAGGCCATTCTGATGAGGTCTCAGATGAAAATGACAAACAGTACTGGAAACTGGAGTAAAGGCCATCCTTGCTATAAAGTTGCAAAGAACTTGGCTGAATTATGTCTATACCTGAGGGCTTTATAGAAAGCAGAATTTAAAAGTGATAGACTAGGGTATTTGGCAGAAGAAATTTCTAAGCAAAAAGTTGAAGGAGGTGCATGGCTACTTTTAACTGCCTAAGATGCAAGAGGAAAGAAGTAACTTAAAGACAAATGTTATAATTAAAAGAGAAGCAGCATGGGAAGATTTCAAAAATTTCCAGCCTGGTCAGATAAAGAATAAAAAAGTGTGTTCAGGAGTACAAACCAAGGGTCTGGCAATTGACCATTTGCTAAGAAGATGAGTGTGGAGATAAGAGATCATCAAGACAATGGGAGAATGACCCTAAAAACATTTGAGAGATCTTCAAATCTGCTCCTCTTATCGCAGGCTCAAAACTCGAGGTGGGCAGAATGATCTGGGGGGGTGTGTCAAGGGTACCCTCCATAGACTCGCTGCCCAGAGCTGCCTTGGGTCGCTGCTCCTCACATTGGATGCAGTGCTCCTTGGCTGCACCAGCCATAACTCAGATGGGTCCAAGTGCTGCTCAACCCATCACTCCAGAAGGCTCAAGCCATAAATTTTGGCAGTGTTCACACAGTGCTAATTTTGCAGGCACACAGAATGCAAGAGTTGTGGTAGCATGGCTTCTTCCACCTAGATTTTAAAGGATATTGTAGACTACCTGACTCTCCATTTCCTCTGCTGTAAATTGAGATCAATAGCACCCAGCTCACAGTGTTGTTGCAGAAATGGAGTACTCCATGTAAAGCTTATCCTGGTTCACAGTAAGCACTCGACAATGCTAGCTATTATTATAACGCATGGAACTTTCTTTAATTTAATGCAACAATAATCTGATGTGATAGGTGTGATAGGCTAAAAGAAGTTAAGTATGATGGCCAAGGTCACACCCTGCTGTGTGACAAAGCTGGGAATCCATTCCATATCTATGTGGCTTATAAGAAATCAAGAGAGGTTGGCTGGACACGGTGGCTCAAGCCTGTAATCCCAGCACTTTGGGAGGCCGAGATGGGCAGATCACGAGGTCAGGAGATTGAGACCATCCTGGCTAACACGGTGAAACCCCGTCTCTACTAAAAATACAAAAAACTAGCTGGGCGAGGTGGCGGATGCCTGTAGTCCCAGCTACTTGGGAGGCTGAGGCAGGAGAATAGTGTAAACCTGGGAGGCGGAGCTTTCAGTGAGCTGAGATCCGGCCACTGCACTCCAGCCTGGGTGACAGAGCAAGACTCCGTCTCAAAAAAAAAAAAAAAAAAAAAAAAGAAATCAAGAGAGGTCTGGAATTTCCTATACATGGAAACATTTGCAGGGACCTTGGGGAGGACTTAGAGAGTCTGGTGGAGGCAGGAAAAAGAAGGAGGCAGGAGACATTAGAAGCATTTCCTGTGAGGGCCCAGAAGTCTACTCTAGAACTAAGGGGAACTCAGAAAGCACTGGTACCAATCCCCCACCTATGACAGACTGACAGACTGGAGAAGAAGAGAGCAGCAAAGGCAGTCAGTCCTGAAGTCACTGAAAAAACAGGGTGTGGAGCAGATGTCTTTTTACCTCACTGCTGGGGCCCCAGCCCACTGAGGACAGAAATCACTGGGCTGGTTCCAAGATACCTTGGACCCCTCTCCCAGCAGCAAATTGTCTGCTTATCAGGAGTCTGTTGCCAATTATACTTATTATTGTTGATTATGCATCTAGATTAAATATTATGCAAAGTAATAAGCTGTAAATGCAATCACAAATGAAAAGAAGGCTGGTGATTCTAAGTACACCATATTGAATGCTTTGGAAAGACTTCATAAAAGCAAGTCATTTAAAATGGTGTTAAATAATGTGTGGGTGAGACCACTAAAACAGACTGGGGCTTGGGGAGCAGGGTGGGAAAGTGGTGGGCATAATTATAAAAAATACAGAAATCTGCATTTATACTGCTCTGCATGGGTCTTGATGTTCTTATTCTACTTTAAAGAAACCCAGGATTTAAAGAAAACTAGAGTTCTTAGATAATGCATCACAGGCATGGTTGATCCAAGAACAATGAAGGGAAATTCTGATTAGGAGACTCATACTCCAAGAATAGGCTTTGACCCCTCCCCCAAAGGACTGGCAAATAAGTACACATGTATATATTTTAAACTAAGGCAAAATGCTTAAGACGCATGCATATCTTTTTTTGTAATTACGGTACCTGCTTCAGCATTCTTAATTGGATTTGCCAGCTGCCAGTGCCCGCTATGTCAGAGAGGGGAGCATGGCCTGCACTTAAAAGAAGACAGTCAATAGGCTCCAAAGGAAAGGACCCATAAAAGCCTGTGCCACACCCCACCTGTGATTTTCCTGTAATTTCGGGCAACTAGGAAGCCTGGTGACTATGCCCAAGACCTAGCTGTCAGGGACAAGCAGGGATCCACCCTGAAGCCTTGTTGAGATGTGACCTTCCTGTAAGTACCACAGTTTTCATAGTACAGTCTCCCTTCAAAGAGTCAATGCACTAATCAAAGACCTGACCCTCTACTTAAGACCTTTTAATACCCTTGGCTTCCCACCTGGCACAGCCACAGTCAGGACATGCTGCCTTTTTTGGCATTCTCTGCTGATCCCAGGCCAGTGTCTTGTGCCAGGGAGCACAGCAACCCTCATTCTTCCATTTACTCTTTCACCTCACAAATATTTATTGAACTTCTATGATGCTCAGGGATTACTTGTGAAATAAAGATGACAGTCTCTGCCCACTGTTAAGTAGAATAGACAGAAAAAAATGATAGGTACAATGCAATCAGCACTGCAATAGATGCTAAATGAATAGAGAAAGAAGAGAGAGTAACCAGATATTATATTGACTGGTTAATGCCAAGCTCACTGTTGTGGATGATCATATGCACGGGTGCTCACACACATGCTCTCTCACACACACACGCGCGCACACACACACATACTCACACACACCATTCCTCCTACCCTGTTCTCAACAGTTCACAATGTACTCAGGAGCAGAGAACTCTAAACTTCCAGAAGAAAATGAGTTCAAAAACCCAGGTACGAGATCCGGGAATGCCTCCCTCCTCTCTGGCACTGCAGTTACCTGGGTGGCAGGCACAGCTGTCCTGCGAACCACCAAGAAGTAACCCTCCCCCAACCTCCAGAGTGACTCATTCAGCAACATGTATAGAGGAGATGGAGCGAGTCTCCAGAAACTCCATCAGGAAATCCTCCCCATAGCCAGCTCTCTAGAGGACATGATTCTGACCCTGTTACTCCTCTGCTTAAAACATTTCAGTGATTCTGTCATCTACATGACTAATTAAGTCTTTGCCCCTTGACCTGGTATTGACCAACCTCCATGATTTGTCGACTACTTCATCTCATCTCCAACATTTTATCCTCTAATTCCAATCCACTTACACACACACACACACACACAAAAACACACACGTGCACACACACACTCACACCTTGCTTTATGCATCCATGATTTTGCATATACTCTTCCCTCTGCCAGGACTCATTGGCAGTTTTTGTTTCTTTGTTTTATTTTCTGTGGCGTGGTCTTGGCTAACTCTTACTCTTCAAGATTCAACGCCAGTTACGTCTCTTCCTGGAGGCCTTCCTGAAGCCCCAGTCTCTCCAAGTGCTCACATAAAATCCGGTACCTATCCCCACCTTGTTATTCCTCATATTATAACATCTCTTCATATGCTTATCAAGCATGTATCAGTCTCTCTGACCGCCACCAATATATAGCCCAGCACCCAGCACATGATTGGTGCTCAATCAATGTTGATCATCTGAGGCAGGCAACCTAAAGCAAAACCCACCTGCTCTGTGTCATGAAACCTGCTACACAGGAAGGACAGGTTTGTAGCTAATACAGTCAGAGCAAGTGTGTAAGGGTAAGCATCCCCGTGGAAGGTGTCCTGACCTACTGACGTGATACACTGGCTGCTTGTTAAATACGTCCTAAGAGAATAGGAATGCATACATTATCCAAAATATGTAAGGAACTCATACAACTTAGTTGCAAAAAAAACAAACACACAAATTACCCAGTTTAAAAGTGGGAACCAAAATAAACATTCCTCAAAATAAGATACGCAAATGGCCAACAGGGATATGAAAAAATGCTCAACATCGCTAATCATCAGGGAAATGCAAATCAAAACCACAATGAGTGATCACCTCATACCCCTTAGAATGGCTAATCAAAAAGACAAAAGACAAGTGCTGTCAAGGATATGGAGAAAAGGGAACCTTTACCCACTGTTGGTGAAAATGTAAATTAGTATAGCTATGATAGAAAACACTATGGAGGTGCCTCAAAAATTAAACACAGAACTGCCACATGAGCCAGCAATACCACTACTGGGTATATATCCGAAGAAAATGAAATCAGTATGTCAAAGAGATGTCTCCACTCCCATGTTCATTGCAGAACTATTTACAATAGCTAAGATATAGAAACAGTGTAAGGGTCCATTGAGGGGTGCCTAGGTAAAGAAAATGTGGTGTATAAAGACAATGAAATATTATTTAACCTTTAAAAAGAGAGAAATCCTGCCATTTGTGGCAACACAGATGAACCTGGAAGATACTATGCTAAGTGAAGTAAGCCAGACACAACAAGACAGATACTATCTGATCTTGCTTATATGTGGGATCTAAAATAGTCAAACTCGGCCAGGCTCAGTGGTTCATGCCTGTAGTCCCAGCACTTTGGGAGGCTGAGACAGGCAGATCACTTGAGGTCAGGAGTTCAAGACCAGCCTGGCCAATATTGTGAAACCCCGTCTCTACTAAAAATACAAAAATTAGCCAGGCATGGTGGTGGGTGCCTGTAATACCAGCTACTCGGGAGGCTGAGGCAGGAGAATTGCTTGAACACAGGAGGCAGAGGCTGCAGTAAGCCGAGACCACACCGCTGCACACCAGGCTGAGTGACAAAGTGAGACTCCCTCTCAAAAAAAAAAAAAAAAAAAAAAAAGTCAAACTCATGGAAACACAGAGTAGAAAGGGGATGCTAGGAGACAGGAAGAAGGAGAAACAGGGAAGTGCTAGTCAAAGGTACAAAGTTTCAGTCATGTCATGCCAGATGCATAAGTTTTGAAGGTTTCATGGACAACGTGGTGCACTATACTTAACAATATTGCATTATGTACCTGAAATTTGCTAAGAAAGTAGATCTTAAGTGTTCTCACCACCAAAAAAAAAAAAAAAAGATAATTATGTGAGGTGGTGTATGTTAATTAACTTGACGGAAGTGATCATTTCACTATGTATCTGCATGTCAAAATGTCAGCTTGCATACCTTAAATGTAGACAATTTTTATTTGTCTACCATTCCTCAATAAAACTGAAAAAAAAAAAAGAGACAGAGAGAGAGATCAAAGGATTGGTTAGAGTTACCACAGCTTGATGATAAGCCCTCACAGCCACTGCAATGTTGTTGGTCTCTTTCCTTGTTGACCAACTCTCAGGACTGAGCTGCTTCCCAAGGGTGAGAAGAGCATGTGCTGCCTGATGCCTCAATTGTTCAGTCTTCTTGGCAACTGCGTCTCACTGTATATTAATAAATCAGTGTTCATGCTTACCCATAAGACTGCTGGGAGTTGAGAGAGTGTAAATCAATTCACTCAGACAGGATGGTCCCCTGGAGAAATGAAGAAGATGCAGAACCTCTGACCTCAAAGGAGAGGACCCAGCCCAGGATACGGTTACCCGGGAGACAGGCCACCCAGCATGGAGCCGTTTGCACGTCCGTACTACGCTCTATTACATACCAATTCTGTGCATAATCGCCAAATTCCTGATTCAAAGTAAACCAATCCATTAGTCAAAAAAGGAGATTATTCACCGTGACATGAAGGAGCTAAAAGGCGGCTTAGAGATGAGCTAGCAGCACCTGTGCATTTCACCACAAGGAACTGAAGGAATGCCTATGGCGAATTGTAATCAACCTGGTAGTGAGTGGAATGTAAGAGAAGTCTGATCTCCTGAAAAGATTATGAATGAGTTTGGGAGTTAACCTGGTAGATCAGAGAGAAAATGAACTTTACAGCCAAATAGACAGGGGTTCAAATCCCCGTTCTGCTGCTGCTAGCTGTGTGGCTTTGCACGTTACCAAGTATCTTCTCAACATCTATTTCTTCACATGCAAAATGGGATGGATACTATCTATTTCACAGAGTCATGGCTAATTGAGATATTGTATAGATCACATATTTCTATAGTAAGTGCTCGGTAATAGTTTCTTTGCAAGAACAAAAGACTAGTATAAGGACCATCATTAAGGGCTAAACTGTGATGCCCACTTCAAATACTGTTAGAGTTCAAAAAAAAAAAAACAAGGAATACCTGCTTGGGGCTTTACATAGAGCAGATTGCCAGGGGAGTGAGTGGCTCAAAATGGAACATTTTAGAGTTATTTCACACCTAACAAAACCATCTGAAACCTCTGCTGGGTCCTATAATCAAACCAACCATTCTATAGCCCATCTCTTCATACCTTGTTATGAGTTGAATTGTGTTTCACCAAAATTTATATGTTGGCGTTCTAACACCTCCAGTATCTCAGAGTGGAATATTATTTGGAAATAAGGTCATTGCCAATGTAATTAGTTGAGATCACAGTGGGATAAGGTAGACCCCTATTCCAATATGACTGGGATCTTATTTGGAAATAAGGTTGTTACAGATGTAATTAGTTAAGATGAGCTCACGCTGGAGTAGGGTACAACCCTAATCTAATATGAAAAAAGGGAAAATTTGTACAGAGACACACATACAGGGAGATGCCCTGTGAAGACTGGAGTGCTGCTGCCACAAGCCAAGGAACCATCAGGACCTGGAGTAAGGCTTGGAACAGATCCTTCCCTAGCACCGTCAGACGGCGCATGGGCTTGCAACGTCTTGGTTTCAGCCCTCTAGCCTTCATAACTGGGAGATAATAAATTCCTGTGATTAAAGCCACTTGGTCTGTGGTACCTTGTTATGGCAGCTCTAGGAAAATAACAGACACCCCATCCCTGCTACTGCAATCGCCATCCTGCCCTAGGGAAGAACTGAATCCAAGCAGTGGGAACCAAGGCGACCTGTACTCATGCTCTTGGCTCAGGGACTCTGCGCTAAGCAATCTCCCACCACCCTCTTCAAAGCCTACAGTTTTCTTTTCCCATCTGCCCAAGGGAGTGGATAAAACAGACTGTGTTTCAGGCCCATGGATTCCTAAAGCCAGATACAAGATCACAGAAGCTCCGTTGGACAACCTCTTGAAGGTCTCCTAGACCTGTCTGGTTCTCAAGTCCACTACGGTTCCCAGCCATGGCTAACTTCTGCTTAAGCATAAATACTGGTAGGAAGTTTGCTATCTCTTTGAGAGTTCCATTAAAAAGCTTTCTCCAAATTTGATCAACGCAAAGTTTGCCCTACAAATAAGTTACAACTCTTTCTTCCTATAACTTCTGTCCCTTAGCCTGCTAGCTCTGCCCTCTGAGGCCCTGCAGAAAAGAAAATTTAAAAATCTAATCCCATTTTTTGAAAACTCTTCAGGCACTTGGGGACTTGTACCTCATTCCCCTTAGTATTCTCTTGTCTTGGCAAGATCTCCCTCTCCGCTATTCTCCTCCCTGAAAGGGGGGTAGCTATGCAGTCGTACGTACTAAAAGCATTTTCTCAAGTCTGTGTGTCCTGGTAACTGTTGCTTCCAGTTTGGGGTTTAGAGTTAAGTTTGCAAGTTCTCGTGACCTCCTGCCTCCACCTTTCTTCCCAGTCATGACACACATTAGGTGGGGCCCTACTATAAGCCAGGTGCTGGGAAGCTAGGAGAACCAAGATTGAGCATGGTGTTACTTGGAAGGCAAGGTCTTAGCAGGCAGGCTGACCGTGACTATTGGCACAATGTGGGAAAAACCACTTTCCTCAAACAGGCAGTACATGAAAATTAAAAGGAGAGAGGAAAATGCAAACACCCTCCATCCTTTGGATGTCAGGTTCCAAAAAAAGCTCAGTCAAGGGAAACATCATTTTTCCCCACATGAGGAAGAAAAAAAGCAAAGCTGAATTGACCTGCAAACTACCCCTGACCTCATTTGAAAAGACTCCTTTCTTTCAACCAAGACCCAGGGTCCCTTCTCGGGGTGTAAATTCCCTGAAAAGTCAAATCTTTTCAGGACATGAAACTGTTGGCTGCCCTTTTGAGGACTGAGAGCAAAGAGCTCCAAAATTTATGCACTACATTAAGCGAGATGCCTCGGTATCCAACTAGGTTAAATTGCTTTCTATATTTAAATTGCCTGCTAGCTGGTTAGATGTGGGAGCCACAGCTGTGAAATGGATAGTTCCAGCCAATAAACAGAAAAGCATAAATCCTAATGGATTAATCTGTTATAATTAGACAATTCTGCGTGACTTTGACATGGAACCCAACTCTTGGGAGAGAGAAGAGAGATGAGGTGCCCTTTAGGTGTGGGGTGCATGGCAAGAGAAAAGCAGGAGGTGAAAGGCGGGGTTTGAGGACCCAAGGAAGTGTTGTGGGGCTACAGACAGCATGGCCTGGTGGGGCTGAGATGGGTGGGCAGAGGACTAAGTATTCTTCCTTGAAAAAAAGAGTCATGCAAATCCAGAAATTTGCATTCTAGATAAGAAAGGCAAGAGATAGCAGTGAACTTTCTCCTTTGTCTCTCTTCTCCCTCTCCTTTACCTATAGAAGTTCTTTGCTTCTGCTTCTCAAAGGGGGCACACCCTTTTGAGAAACTTTCTTCGGACTGCACACGGTGGCTCACACCTGTAATCTCAGCATTTTGGGAGGCCAAGGTGGGCAGATCACCCTAGGTCAGGAGTTTGAGACCAGCTTGGCCAACATGGCAAAACCCTTTCTCTACTTTAAAAAAAAAAATTAGCTAGATGTGGTGGTGCGTGATTGTAGTCCAAAAAAAAAGAGAGAAAGGAAACTTTCTTGAGAGTAATAAGAACGTGGAGAAACCGACCCGAGGCACTTCATTATGCTCTTGGCTTCCTCTAGCAACTCCTTCCTCTTGCCAAGACCAGGAAACCCTAAGGAGAGTCACTGCCCAGCAGGGAGAGCCATCTCAGCCACCATCCCAAAGATGGCCAGGTCCCCAGGGGCCTGGGTGAAAGAAGAGGAGCTGACACCCAGATTGAGGCAGGCTGGAGGGTGTAGCTGGCAGGGAGTGCAGGTCTTTCTGGTGCAGGGTGAGTACTGGGAAATCCCCCCAGCCCAGATCAAGATAAGGAGGATGTCTAGAGTGTAAGAGGAGCTGGAGACACTTCTGACACACTGGGGTCTAATCAAATTGACAAGTTAAGATCTTGTCCACCTGGAATTCCAGGATTGAAATGTGAGCCCCTGGATGCCCCCTGGAACCATCCTTTGTCTCGAGACAACCTCCAGGACCAGAATGACCTTTGCACCCAACATGTCCAACTTATTACTCTTCCCTTCCAATCCAGGCCCTCAGCTCCAGTGAGACTGACCTCTTTGCTCCAGGAAGACTCAGAGAGAAAGTAGCTAGGGAAAGAAACAGTGCAGGTGACGAAGGGTGAGAGCCAGAGGATATCCAGGCTCAAAGTTTCAGGCTGTCTAGAGAGAGTTTCTGAAGCCAAAATACACACACGCATGCACACACACACACACACACATACGTCACACATGCTGAGAGGTACAACTCTGGCTTTATCTCAAGACAGAGAAGCCAAACGGGTTGCCCAAACATTGATGATAGATAGACTGTGGCCAGGGAATAAAGTGGGTTCTTGATTTGTGTTAGTTGGCACTGAGAACCAAGAGGCCCTTGTTGGGCATCATATTGAGCCATCAGGCCTGCATTCAGCAGCTTAACAGGCTGTGTACCCAATCAAGCCTCACACCTATGGTAATATTCTCCCACCATGAAAGAGTATCTGCTCTCTGCCTGTCTGCCCAGAGCTATGCAAAACCATAAATCCAAAGCCAGATAAATCATCAGAAATGAAGAGAGTGGAAATAAGACATGAGCAGCAAAAACAATCTAGAAAGAGAAGCAATGGCTGCTACAGGCTTCCAGATCACGCGTGGGCAGCCTTGAGCCTCTGGGTAGAAGCCAGTGTGCCCCACTTAGAAGGCTCCACGTGGGGCTCCTGGAGAAAGAGGTAGGATCAAAGGCAAGGACAGATGGGGACAAGCTGCTACCCAGCCCTCTCTCTGCCTTCCCATCTTCCAGGTGAACCATGCTGGCCCCCAACTCTGTATAAATAAAATAACAATCCCTATCAAAAGAAAACTTCAGTAAAGAGAGTATATCTGTGGGTGGGAAAGCTGAATCTTGTAAAGAAGTCAGTTCTTCACATAACACTTTATAAATTTAGTATAACTCCAATCAAAATGCCAGGGGAAATTTTTCTTCCTTAAAGTTTAACTAAGTAATTCAAACGGTCATCAGTAAAACTTAAGATGCAATAATTTCCCAAAAGCATTATTAAAATAAGGGTAATACAAGGAACTTGCTGTGACACGTAATAAAACTGACTATAACTACGGCAATCAAATGGCATGGAGCTGATGAGAAAATTAATATGTAGTTCACAGACAAATTCAAGTATGTAAATGAATGCACACATATATACAAATTTATTTTTTAAATAGAGGTCATCAGAAAGCACCCAGAAAAAGGTTATTTGGGACATTTGGTTAAGTATGTGGTTAATAAATGAAAACAAATAATTTTCATCAAAGTAAATATCAGATGGATGAATTTTATGATTCATAAATCATATGAAATCATAAAATAAGTAAAATATATGTAAGTAAAACATTAATTTGTTCTTGTCAACAATACTACAGCAAAAAAAAATATTTTTTCTAAGTCTTTGCCTATATCTTAAATTATTATTTGTAGTAGAAAACACTGTCTAACCATAAAGGCAAGAAAGAGAAAGAAATTTTTCTACATGTAAAATTAAAGTCTGCACATGTCAAAAACCTCATTATAAACAAAAAGGCAAATTATACACTGGAATAAAATAAAATAAGGATATAATTAAACAATCCTTTTAACATTATATACAGAGATCAGACTTAGCAACAAAAAAATTAAAAACAAAGATTATAGATTACTACATAAAAATACAAATGGCCATTAAACATTTCTAATAGTAATATCCAGTGCCGTGAGATGATCATTCTCAGTGATCTCCAATAGGAGTATAAATTAATTAAAACAGCAAACCAAAAAAAAAATGTCCACACCCACTCAAATGTTCTGGAAAGTAATTTGACAATCCGTAAGAAAAGTCTGACTTCTAGGAATCCATTCTAAATAATCCAAGATACAGGCAATGACTCATAAACAATGTCTTTTGCTGCAGTACTATTAATAACAACAACAAATTGAAAATAGTTCTGACATCCACTAACTGAGGACTGACTAAATAAAGTACAGTGCATCCACAAGGTAGACTATTCCAGTCATCTTCTATCAGTGGGATAGGAAAAGGATCAAAATATCATCTTAAATTTTAAAAAATTAGAACACAGACTGGAATACTATTAAAATTGCACTTAAACATAGAAAAAAGACTGGAAGAAACTCTTTAATATGCTTATAGTGGTTATCTCTGGGCAGTAGAAGTAGAGCTATTTTAATTCTTGTCTTTATACCATTCCGTATTTTTCACATGTTCTATACTAAACACATTTCACTTTTATAATTAGAATTAAAAGCAATCAAGCTTGCTTTAAAAAAGATTAGTCTTCCAGTGTTCCAGGAAGAGAAAGAAGAGAGAGGTCCATCTCTCTAAAAAATGTTTCTTAAACAGCCCTGGTGCTTCCTCCTCCAGCAGTAAACAGAGTAACAGAGGCTTTAACTCGGGCTGACAGCTGGATTATTTATACTAGTGGCCACACCGCTGCTCGCTCACCTGAGGGGAGCTCCCTGCCGGATCTCCTACTGCCCTAAATAAATCAGCTCCCGCAGGCCAAGCCTCACTGGCTGCACTTATCCGTGTAAATTAGCTTGATTTGATATCCATAATTTCTCTCCTCAACTGCTACATGTGCGCATACACGCGCACCTGCTGCCTCTCCGATGTGGCCGGCACCCACTGAGCCATCACTATCTCTTTCTAGGCTCACCTCAAACCCCGGCCAGGCCTGGTTCTCAGGCTCCCACATATGCCCAGATCAACGCGGCTGCATGGCTGAGTTGCTGCTCACACTGTTCTCCTCCCGGAATACCATTCTCCCTCCTGGCAGCCCGTCCGCATCCTGCACTTAATGCAAGGGCCTCCGTAGTCCCCTGCTAAAACCCTGTGAGGACCTGCTCTATGCCAGTCATTGCGCGTAAGATGGAAATGGATAAGCATGAGTCACAGCCCATAAGAAGTTCGCCATCGAGTGCTGCAGACACACAGATAAAAAGACCATTGAACTCACCTAGAGGAATGCCACGGAGGCAGATGCTAGATGTTAAACGGTCATGGAAGACTTCCCAGAGGATGTGTTTCCCGACTAAGACGAGAAGGATAGGTAGGAATCGGTCAGGAGGAAGCAGTGGAGGAGATTCTAGGAGAAGCGGCAGACCAAATGAAGACCCTGACATGTGGACAGCTTATGCAATAGGGGCCCCCAAGCTGAGAGTTCTGCACTGAAGGAACAAGAAGTGGGAGGGAGGAAAAAAAGAGGGAAATGAGCTGGGAAATGCATAGAGAGAGCACTGTGTGCTGTGCCTACGAACTCAACATGGTCCAGGACTTCCACAAAGCTGTTTCTCCCTTCCAAGCCCCACTAGGTCTGCTCAGGAGCTCTTCCTCAGCAAGCACCCACCCAGCTGGGCTGGCTCATTAAAACAGCTCTGGGGTCTGGCAGGATTATCGAGTTCACTCCTGTGTCTGCTGCTCTCATTTGGGACTAGCAGCTCCCTCCCTTCTTTTAGACTCCTGATGCCTGGCGTGGGCTCTCACAGAGTCATAGCTACCAGCCCAGTGGCAGACTTCCTAATCTGGTCATTTCTCTTCTGGACCTCCTCCAATCTGCCTGTCCTCCCCACTCTCCTCCAAAACTGTTCTTATCATGTCACCAGGGACCTCCCTGTTGTTGAATCCAAGGTGCAGTTTTACAGTCCTCATTTTACATGACATGTCCACAACATTCAAATCAGCACTGACCCTTCTCCCACATACACTTTCTTCACCGGCCCTCCAGAAGACCACAGTCTTCTCGCTCTTCTCCCATCTTGCTGGTTTTGCTCTTTCTCAGTCTCCTTTTCTGGTTCTTCTTCATCCAGAACTTTAACATGGCCAAGCCTGGGAGCTCAGTGTTTGGCATCCTAATACTGTTTTAGTATTGTCTTCATGACAACCTAACTCCTGAACTCTTCATTCATAGATCCAATCATCTATGTGAAATTTCACTTGCATGTTCAATATTTACCTCGAACTTAACATATCCCAGTCTGAATTCCCCACAGCCCCTCTCAGACACCTGATATTCCCCATCTTTCCATCTCAGTGGATAGCAACTCTATCCTTACAGCTGTTCAGGTCAAAGACCTTAGAACTATAAAGCTTCTAGAAAAAAATATGTAGAACAGTTTCAGGATCATGAGTTAAACAAAGATTTCTTCAACAGGATACAAAATATACTAACCCTAAGGGAAATAAATAATAACATTACAAATAAGAGCTTCTGTCCACAACAAAACACCATTCAGAAAGTGACAGGCAATCCCAACTGAGAAATTATATTTGTGTTGTATATAATCAAAGGACTCATGCCCAGAATACACAATGAAATCCTAAAAATCAGTAAGAAAAAGGCAACTCAACTTTTGTTTAATGGGAAAAAGACATGAACAGGTATTTTTATAAAAGTTAACACATCCAAACGGTCAATATACATGAAAATCTGCTCAATCTTTTTCGTCATCATCAGGGAACCAACAATTAGAACCGTAGTGAAACTTTGCCAGCAGAATTGCTGAAATACCAGTAGAATTGTTGAAATAAAAAGACCAGACAATATCAAATGTTACCAATTATGCAGAGCAACTGGAATACTCGTACATGTTGGCAGGAGGGTAATTAATACAAACACTGCGAAAAAATGCTTAGCAGAAACCCATCTCTACTAAAATACAAAATTAGCTGAGTATGGTGGCACACACCTGTAATCCCAGCTATTCAGGAGGCTGAGGCAGGAGAATCACTTGAATCCGGGAGGCAGAGGTTGCACTGAGCCAAGATCATGCCACTGCACTCCGGCCTGGGTGACAGAGCAAGATTCCATCTCAAAAAACAAAAAAAAACTAAACATAGTTTTGTACACTATGACCTAGCAATTCCATCCTTAGACACCCTACATATGTGCAGCAAAAGACACATACAAGAAGAATATTAACAGGATTATTATTTGTAATACCCAAAACCTGGAAACAATCCAAAATGCTCATCAGCATTAAATTGGATAAGAAAGCATTGTATATTCACACAATTCAATACCATACAACAATGAAGGAGAATGGATTACTACGACAAGCAACATTATGAATGAATGCCAGAATCTCAAGCGAAAGAAGCCAGACACAAAAGAGTGCATACTGTATTACTGCTTTCATGTCAAGTTTAAGAGCATTAGCTGGGCATGGTGGTGCACCCTTGCAGCCCCAGCTACACAGGAGGTTAAGGAAGGAGATTCACTTGAGCCCAGGAGTTTAAGGCTGCAGTGAGCCATGATCTCACCACTGCACTCCAGCTTGGGTGACAGAGCGAGACCCCATCTCTAATAAATAAATAAATAAAGTTTAAAAGCGGACAAAACTAATCTATGGTTTTATAATTCGGATTGATGACAATCTTTGGGAAGAGGTGGCAGTGTTTCAGTTTCTTGATCTGGATGGTGGTTACATGAATGTTTTACTTTTGTGAAAGTTTATCATCTCCAAGCTCCTTAGAGGTAAAGCCTGAGATGGAGATCCTTGTAGAGTAGCTTATTGAGGGGATATGCTAAGGCGAAGTGGGGTGAGGAAAGCAGGCAGGCCAGGTGTGTTAAGCCATTCTTGCACCGCTCTTTAAAAAAAAAAAAAAAAAAAAAACTAAGACTGGTAATTTATAAGAAAAGAGGTTTAATTAGCTCATGGCTCTACAGGCTGTATGGGAGGCATAGCAGCATCTGCTTCTGGAAAGGCCTTGGGAAGCTTCCAATCATGGCAGAAGGCAAAGGGGGAGCAGGTGCATCACATGGTGAGAATGGAAACAAGAGGCCGGGGAGGGGAAGTTCCAAACACTTTAAATGACCAGATCTCACAAGAACTCAGAGCAAGAGCTCACTTATCACTAAGGGGATGGCCCAAGCCATTCACAAGGGATACACCCTCATGATCCAAACACCTCCAACATTGGGAATTGCAAGTCATCATGAGGTTTGAGTGGGACATTCACACTATATTATTCCACCCCTGGCACCCCAAATACAAATGTCCTTCTCATATTACAAAAATACAATTATGCCTTCCTAACAGTCCCCCAAAGTCTTAACTCATTCCAGCATTAACTCAAAAGTTCAAAGTCTCATCTGAGACAAGGTAAGTCCTTTCCACCTATGAGCCTGTAATATCAAAAACAAGTTACTTACTTCCAAGATAGGATGGGAGTATAGGCATTGGGTAAACATTCCCATCTCAAAAGGAAGAAATTGGCCAAAAGAAAGGGGTTACCAGCCCTATGCAAGTTCAAAACCCAGCACAGCAGTCATTAAATATTAAAACTCCAAAATCATCTCCTTTAACTCCATGTGTCACATCCCAGGCACACTGGAGCAAGAAGGGGGCTTCCAAGGTCTTGGACAGCTCCACCTCTGCTGCTTTGTAGGGTTCAGCCACCATGGCTTCTCTTACTGATTGGAGTTGAGTGCCTGCAGTTTTTCCAGGTGCAGGGTGCAAGCTGCTAGTGAATTTACCATTCTCAGGTCTGGAGGATGTGGCCCCCTTCTCACAGCTCCACTAGGCAGTGCACTATTGGGGACTCTCTGTGGAGGCTCCAGCCCCACATTTCCCCTTTGCATTGCTCTGGTAGAGGTTCTCTGTGAGGGTTCCACCTCTGTAGCAGGCTTCTGCCTGGACACCCAGGCTTTCTCATGCATCCTCTGAAATCTAGGTGGAAGCTCCCAAGCCTCTTTCATTCTTGCATTTGTGCACCTACAGACTTAATGCCACATCAAAGCTGTCAAGGCTCATGGCTTGTACCCTCTGAAGCAGCATCCCAAGCTGTATCTGGGGCCCTATGGCTGGAACCAGAGTGGCCAGAATGCAGGGAGTGGTGTACGGAGGCTGCTCAGGACAGCAGTGCCCAGGGCCTGGCCCAAAAAAACCATTCTTCCCTCCTAGGCCTCTGGCCCTGTGATGGGAGGGCCTGCCAGGAAGGTCTCTGGAATGGCTTCAAGGCTTTTTCCCCTATTGTCTTGGATATTAGCACTTGGCTCTCTTTTAGTTATGCAAGTATCTCTAGTAAGTGGTTACTCCACAGCCCACTTGAATTCCTCTCCTGAAAAAGCTTTCTTTCTCTGCCTCATGGCCAGGCTGCAAATTTTCCAAACTTTTATGCTCTGCTTCCATTTTAAATATAAGTTCCCAATCTAACTCATTGCTTTGCTCTCACATCTGAGCATAGATTGTTAGAAGCAGTCAGGTCACCTCTTCAACACTTTGCTGCTTAGAAGTTTCTTCTACCAGATACCCTAAATCATCACTATGAAGTTCAAACTTCTACAGATTTCTAGGGCATGGACAAAATCCAGCCAAGCTCATTGCTAAGGCAATACACACGTGACCTTTTCTCTAGTTCCCAATAAGTTCTTCATTTCTGTCTGAGACCTCATTAGCCTGGACTTCACTGTCCATAACACTGTCAGTATTTTGGTCACAACTATTTAACTAGTTTCTAATAAGTTCCAAACTTCCTCTCATTTTCCTATCTCCTTTGGAATCTTCCAAACTCTTCCAACTTCTTCCTGCTACCCAGCTCCAGAGTCACTTCCACATTTTCAGGTATCTTTATAGCAATTCTCCACTCCTCAGTACCAATTTTCTATGTTAAGCCATTCTTGCACTGCTATAAAGAAATATCTGAGACTGGGTAATTTATAAGAAAGGAGATTTATTTGGCTTATGGTTCTGCAGGCTTATACAGGAAGCATAGTGCTTCTGGGGAGACCTTAGGAAGCTTCCAATCATGGTGGAGGGCAATAAGAGCACAGGCACATCATGTGGCAAGAAGAGGAGCTAGAGAGAGAGAAAGTCAGGGGGCAGGAATGGTGTTATGCACCTTTAAATGACCATATCGCGCAAGAACTCGGAGCAAGAGCTCACTTATCACCAAGGGGATGGCCCAAGCTATAGTTAGGGATCTGCCCTCATTATCTGAACAACTCGCATGAGGTCTCACCTCCAATAATGGGGATTACAACTCAACATGAGATTTGGGTGGGGCATCCAAACCATATCACCAGAAGAGACCCTAGCAAGGATGTGGTCTTGCCTAGAGATGGCACAATTCCTTCTGTGGGTGCATATTTCAACTCAAAGTTTACTGGGGATAAAGGGGAACCTTGGAGCCAATCTGAAATTCTCTCTTTCTCTCACACCACAGACTCCACCAGCAAAACCTATCAACACCACCTTCAAAATACATCCAGAATCTGACCACTTCCACTGCTACACACAGGACTTCTCTCACCTGGCTCACTGTCTTAGCTTCCTAACTGATCTAGCAGATTACATATTTGCCTCTTGTAGTCTAGTCCCAATACAACAGGCAGAAGGATCCCTTGAAATCATTATTCAGATCATACCCCTGCTCAAGTCAGAACCCTCCAATGACTCCATATTTCACTCACAAAAAGGACGCAAGTCTTTACAATGACCTAGAAGACACTAGCACATGATCCTGCCCCCATCACATCTCCAACCTCATCTCTCCATCCACTCCCACAGTCACACAACCTTACTGCTATTTCTGGAACACACAGTTCACTCCTGTTTTGCATCTTGTGCCCTGGATGTCTCTCTGCCTAAAAAGATCTCTCTCCAGAGATTCACAAATGAAAGTCCTCACTTCTTCCTTGAAATATTCACTCAGATATCTTCTCAGTGAGCCCCAGCTACTACATTTTAAATTGTTCCCTCCCACCCACTGTGTACATGTCTCCAGTTCCCCTAGCCCAACTGCATTTTTTTCTGCAGCACCTATTTTCTTCTAATATACTAGATGATGTGCCTATCAAACATGTATTGATTATTGGTCATCTCCCTCCATCCCAAAACACACATACTCATCCAATTCATTGCTACTGGTTTCAAATGGTACCCACTCAATTCTCCAGGGATAAATGAATGGGTCACTCTGTTTTGCTCCCAGTTTTTGGAGATATGGGAGAAGGATGGTGGATTCCATGACAAAAAGGCTGTGGTGTCCCACAGTATGGGCAGTAATCCTGATGTGTGTATAGGATTACTAGAAAAAGGAAACTTTTAGAAATTTTTGCAGGTGTTAGGTGCAGCCTGTCTTCCCCTAGTTCCTCAAGAGAACCTTCAGTCAAGAGCTATTTTTTTAATCTCTGGGTTTTTTGGTGTTAGCTATGTGATCTTTGTTGCCTAGAAAGAATTGCAAAAAGCATTGATCTCCTTTGTGGTTTTATGTCCCTGGCACCTAGAGCCCTGTGGAGTTCTTCTGGACCTAGTAGACCTAACTCAGTATTTGTCGAATGAATGAGCTGCCTCTTCACACTGCTCTTGGCTCAATGTCAGAATCTGGGCCTTCCACACTCCTCCTCTGGCAAGGACTTTCTGTCCCCAACATCTCACTCTAAGGGACACATGTTGCATCTGCCACCCAACTGGGCAGTTTCCCTGTCCTAAATAGTACTGTCACTGCATTGCTTCATCGTAGATCACCCCTTAGGCTCAAGGCTCTAAGTGAGCAAACAGCACATCTTCTGCATCTCCCATTCCCTGCAGGCTCTAGCACAGTACTGGGTGTGGAGTAGAAGCCCAATAAGTACTGTGGGAAGAACGAACAAATGTCATTTAAATTGAATTTAGAAGGTAGCCTCAGCAGTAACTTTAAAGCCACTAATGAAGGTATATCATACCCACCCCCAAAGTGAACCCAGGGGACTTCAAAAAATTTCCCCTTTGACTAGCAAGCAGGTTATAGGTGGGAAGTAATGGTCATAAACTGCCTGCAGTTCATTCTGGTTTTAAAAGTTCATTTGGTTCTCACACAATGCTGGCTAGAGATAATCGATGGCCAGGAGCAGAGGGGAGAGGTCAGCACCCAACTCTCAGGGCGAACAGAAATGCCATCCCCTTGCCCATGATGGATGGCAGCAACCTTCAGTTTCCAATTGCTCCCAAAGAATTCATGTATGACTCCAACCCCAAATCACACACATGGGGAGAGGAAGGACAGAGCCAAGGCAAGAGGCTCAGTCAGCAAAATCGGAATCACTTGAGAAATGGAGGAGAAAGAATCCCCCATCTTAGCCTGCCCTATAAATGCCTAAGTGATGTATTTCCTTCCCCAGTTGACTTTTTTTAAGTGTCTCTCTCATAAGTCATTAATAACTAATTTCACAATCGCTGCATCATGTGACAGTCATAAAATATTGCCTGCACTTTTCCCAGAAAATTTCAGTATTGAGCCAATAATTGAATCCAAATTATCTATTAAGTTAATTCTTTAGTAGACAATATTTTACACTTGAAGTCATTTTTCACCAGTACTCTGGAATGAAGTAATTGTGGAATTAGTGATGACTTTTCCCCCTCCTGAACAAGTAAAAATAAAATTGCTGGGTTCAGCCTGGAGGGTGTCAAGCTGTTATGAATTCTTTTCTTCTCTATTTTTCCTATTGCTAGTTAGAACTAGCTCCTTGTCCTCAGAAATCATCTGGCTGACAACTTAACACAGCTTCTGTATGGTCAGTGTCATAGCTGCAGCCATCCTGGACCACCTCACTTGCAGAGTCATGTGTTACCCTCTCTGGCCAGGCTCTGGCTTTTAAGAAAACTTTGTACTTTTTGTGCAGACAGGTGCAGAGTGCACTTGGGAAGTCCAGCCAACCCATGCCTCTCTTTTTGAGAGCCAGTCCTACCTACAGACATACCCTATAGCCATGTTTGTTCCTGGGACCCTGTCCCCACCCTTCCTCACTGCCCTATTTCTGGCCAGAAACCAATTGGACCTGGATGGACACCTGACCCAGGCTGGGGAAATCAGAGATTGTCTTACAAGATTTATAAGATTTTGAACTTGAGCGTAAGAGGCACAAGCCAGTCTCTGTTGGTCCTTTGAATTAAAAATGTAAAATTTTCATGCACTTTGCACAGGATAATTGTTTCATCAACCTCAAATTTCCATAGATCCAGAGAAGTTTAATTGAGGGGAGAGTGAGAGCAAGAGGGAGAAGAAAATGAAACAGAGAACAGGAACACGCGTGCAAGGCCAGTGCACAGATGAGAAGACTTGAGGGCCCAGAGGAGGAGGCACAGAAAGTGGGGCATGAACCCTACTTCTGATTTGGGGCTGTGAGATCCTGTATTTTAATGCAACCTGAATAAAGTATAGCATTGTGTTTCTTTCTTTGTTATAGGAATGCATTGGAAGAAAAAAGCAAACATCACATAGCTGACACTAAAATGCCCAGAGATTTAAAAAAATAGCTCTTGACTGAAGGTCCTCTTGAGGAACTAGGGGAAGACAGGCTGCACCTAACACCTGCAAAAATTTATAAAATTTTCTTCTTCCTAGTAATCCTAGTCCACACTATGGAGTTCCACAGCCTTTCTCTCATGGAATCCACCATCCTTCTCCCTATACCTCCGAAAACTGAGGAGCAAAACTGAGTGACCCATTCACTTATCCCTGGAGTATTGAGTCGTCCCATTTGGAACCAGCTGCAAGATAAGCAGGTTCCTGCTCACCGGTGAGGTACCAACAAGACCCCTTACAGCCTAAGAAGAAATCATTAAATATTTTTGGACTTGTCATATCTACCATCAAGTTCCCACTTTTTGCAGAATTGATTTAAGTGGGTTTCTATTATAACCAACCAGAAGGACCTTGCTCCAAAGAAAATTCCTGGAGCCTGCTATGCCTCAGTCTTTGCCCCTACTTGATGGAAAACAGCAGAGGAGGAAAAGCATGAGATGTGGGACCAGACAGACCCTGGTGTGCATGTGGTTTCTTCCTAAAAAATAAAACAGTGAAGCTCATGTTTCTCCATTCAGTGGGACTTGCTGTGGGTTTGGGGTAAGCAGCTTTGCTAGAGTTGGGGGAGTTTGCTTCTAGTTCTAGTTTCCCGAGAAATGTATTAAGATGATAATTATTGTAATAAATAGGTGTTGAACTTTGTCATTTTTATTATTATTACCATTATAAATAGATATTGAACTTCATCACATGCTTTTTATGTAACTTCTGGGATAATCATGTGATTTTTTTTCTCCTTGGTCCACGAATGGGGTGAATTGCCAGACTTTTTGCTGTTAAACCGCCCTGCATTCTTCCCGGAAACCCACCAACAAGACTGGATTCAGTTAGTAAATGTTTTATTTAGTATTGTTTCCATCTATTTTTGCAGGTGAAATGGGCCTATCGTTTTTCCACTCCTGTCCATGTCTAGTTTAAGAGTAACAAGTAAATTAGCTTAATTAGGCCGGGCGCGGTGGCTCAAGCCTGTAATCCCAGCACTTTGGGAGGCCGAGACGGGCGGATCACGAGGTCAGGAGATCGAGACCATCCTGGCTAACACGGTGAAACCCCGTCTCTATTAAGAAATACAAAAAACTAGCCGGGCGAGGTGGCGGGCGCCTGTAGTCCCAGCTACTCGGGAGGCTGAGGCCGGAGAATGGCGTAAACCCGGGAGGCGGAGCTTGCAGTGAGCTGAGATCCAGCCACTGCACTCCAGCCTGGGTGACAGAGCGAGACTCCGTCTCAAAAAAAAAAAAAAAAAAAAAAAAAAATTAGCTTAATTAAATGGATCAGACCACTTTTTTCCTCCTTCTATTTTCTGGAACAGCTTCTACAAGATTGGGATTATTTTCTCTACAATGCTTTGTAGGATTTAATTGTAAAGGAATATGGGCCTAATTTTTTAAAGGGAAGGACTGGCTAGGATTTTAATGTTTTTACTCATTACTGGTCTGTTTGGGGTTTTTTATTTATTCTTTGCCAATTTTGGCATTTCTCATTTTTTTCAGAAAGTGTCCAATCCATCTAATTTTTAAAATGTACTGGTGCTTTATAATATTTTTGTAAGATTATTTTAATATTTAAACATCTATTGTGTCTGTCATTTTCCTTTTTTAATCCTGTTTTATTTTTTTCTCAACCACTCTTACCAGTGGTCTGTCTATCTTATTAATCTTTTCAAAAGACCTACATTCAGCTTTGCTAAGCTTCTATGATTCTTTTGTTACTTGCTATTCATTGACGTCTGTCTTTATGTCTATGATTTCCTTCCTTTTCTTTAAACTTATTTTGTTGCTACTTTTCCAGTTTCTTGAGATAAGCACTTAGCTCCTCTGTTTAAGGTATTCTATATCTTCTTAGTGATATATTTAAGGTTATCCCTTCTCTCGTAAGTGTTGCTTGATCTATGTCCCACAACTTTTGCCATGTGGCTTGTTCATTCATTTAATCCTAAATATTTTGTGATTGTCTATTAATTCTTCTTTAATCGAAAGACTGTTTAGTATTGTCATTTTTTGTTTCTAGACACACTGTCTTTGGATTTTAACTCATTTGGAGTTTCATTGCATTTTGGTCAGAGAACACTCATATGGTTTGGCTGTGTCCCCACCTAAATCTCAACTTGAATTGTATCTCCCAGAATTCCCATGTGTTGTGGGAGGGACCCAGGGGGAGGTAATGGAATCAGGAGGGCCAGTCTTTCCCATGCTATTCTTGTGATAGTGAATAAGTTTCATGAGATCCAATGGGTTTATCAGGGGTTTCCTTTTTTGCTACTTCCTCATTTTTCTCTTGCTGCCATCATGTAACAAGTGCCTTTCACCTCCTGCCATGATTCTGAGGCCTCCCCAGCCATGTGCAATTGTAAGTCCAATGAAACCTCTTTCTGTTCCCAGTTTCAGGGATGTCTTTATTAGCAGTGTTAAGATGGACTAAATACAAACACTGTCTGTATGATGCATATGATGTTGGTCCTATGAAATTTATTGAGGCTGTTTTTGTGCTCTGATTTATGGTCCATTTTGTAAATGTTCTACATATAATCAAAATGTATTTTCTGTTAGGTATAAATTACATATTAGCATATAATTGTACACACACATTTAAGATTAAACAAGTTGTTCAAATTTTCTGTATACTTAATAAATTTTGTATCCTTGCTCTATAAACTTGAGAGGAATATGTTAAAATATTCAAATAAAATGGTTGATTTATCTATTTTTCTCTCTGTTTCTACAGCTACTTTTTATATGTGTGTGCATGTGTATAAATATACACACATACATATTTGAGGCTATCTTAATAGGTGTGTATATATTTTTCATGATTTTATAGTTTTATGATCCTTTTTTCCTTTTACTGGAATATAACATTCCTCCCATTTTTTTGTTATAAAATTTTTTGGCTTATATTTGCTTGTTATTTATTCTTTTACCCCTTTATTTCCAACCTCTTGTTGCGTCTCTTATAGAAAGTGTATTCTTTTTTTTTTTTTTTTTTTTTGAGACAGAGTCTTGCTCTGTCACCCAGGTTAGAGTGCAGTGGCACTATCTCAGCTCACTGCAAGCTCCGCCTCCCAGGTTCACGCCATTCTCCTGCCTCAGCTTCCCAAGTAGCTGGGACTACAGGCACCTGCCACCGTGCCCGGCTAATATTTTGTATTTTTAGTAGAGACGGGGTTTCACCGTGGTCTCAATCTCCTGATCTCCTGATCCGCCTGCCTCAGCCTCCCAAAGTGCTGGGATTACAGGCATGAGCCACCGTGCCCAGCCAGAAAGTGTATTCTTAAATCTTGTTTTCAATCCAATTTAAGTCTCTGTATTTTTGAATTGAATTCATTTATATTACTGTAAATTGTAGTTAATAGTTATGTTTACTATCTTATTTCATATTTCTTATTTCACATTTTCATACTTGTTTTTCCTTCTTCCCTTCTTTCCACTGGATAGATAAAACTTCCCTCTGCTGGTTTGAAAGCTCTATGTTCTTTTATTTATGGTATCGGCACTAATTTACACTCACTATTCAGGCCAAAACTGTGGGCGCCATCCTTGGTTTCTCTCCTTCTCTCACCAATCCATGAGGATGTCTGGTTAGCTCTTCTTTCAAAATACATTCAGAATCTGATGGGGATAAGGAATTTTTTTTTTTTTTAAGACAGTGTCTCACTCTGTCGCCCAGGCTGGAGAACACTGGTGCGATCATGGCTCACTGCAGCCTTGACCTCCTGGGCTCAGGTAACCCTCCGGATTCAGTTAGCCTCTCAAGTAGCTAGGACCACAGGTGTGCACCACCATGCCTGAATAATTTGTGTGTGTGTATTTTTTGTAGAAACAGGATTTTTTGCCATGTTGCTCAGGCTGTTCTTGAATTCCTGGGCTCAAGCAATTCACCCACCTCAGCCTCCCAAAGTGCTGGAATTGCAGGCATGAGCCACCACGCCCAGCTTGGCCCCTTGTATTAGTCTATTCTCACACTGCTATAAAGAAATACCCGAGACTGGGTAATTTATAAAGAAAAGAGATTTGATTGACTCACAGTTCTACAGGACATACAGGAAGCATGGCTGGGAGGTCTCAGGAAACTTACAATTATGGCAGAAGGTGAAAGGGAAGCAGGTTCGTCTTACATGGCCAGAGCAGAAAGAATAAAGAGAAGCGGGAAGCACTACACACTTTTAAATGACCAGACCTTGTGAGAACTCACTCACTATCACAAGAACAGCAAATGGAAATCCACCCACATGACCCAATCACCTCCCACCATTGGGAATTATAATTAGGTATAAGATTTGGGTGGGGACACAGATTCAAACCATATCACCCCTGATTCCTCATCACTTCCACTGACACCATCATCTCCCACCTGGGTTAATGTCCTCATGTCCCAACTGGTCTCCAGTCTTCCATCTTAGCTACCTAGAATCTATTCTGATTTAAAAGCCATATCGGTGCTTTTAAAACATTAAGACCACATTGTTCCCCTGCCCAAACTCTCCATCATCCTGCTCACATCACTCAGAGGAGTTAAGCTCATGTAATGGCCTACAGGCACATCCCTCCTGGGAGACACCCTCTCCTCCCAATCTCCCCTTGGCCCTCTCCACTCCGACTCCACTGCTGTTCTTCACACAGTCGGGCATGCTGCAACCTTAGGGCCTTTGCACTCTTCTCTATTCATAGAACACTCCTCCCTGAGACAGCCACGTAGCTAACTCCCTCATCTCCTTCAGGACTGGGCTTGAACATCTCCTTCTCCATGAGACCTGCCCTTCCATTTTATATCAGTTGTAGCCCTCCCAATCCTGGCGCTCCCAATCCTTCTCCGTGCTACCTCAGGTTTTGCATAGTACTTACGGGCTTCTATCATACCTTTCTCTATTTATTCATTCATTTCTGATGCTTAGTGAGTACCTTCTGTCTCTCCCACTCCAAGAAAACATTAGGGGTGTCCATGAAAACTGCACAGCTCAGATCTCTGCTGTGAGAAGCACAATGGACTCACAATCGCAGCTCACCCCTTGGGACCCACCACCACATTCATGTTGAGTTCACACTTCCCACGGGCTGTTTCCAGCCAGCAGCTGAGCACAGCAACGTCATTAACACAGATCCCTTTGGCAAAATGCAAGACTCTCTTATGGGTGACTTTGGTTCAAGAACTCCCTACTGGTGGGGCCAGAGCATTCCTGGGATTGCACTTCAGCCCAAGGCTCTTCTACTCCAAGCCTTCTCCCTTCCCTGTCTCCTTCTGCAGGCATTAGACCTGCATCACAGTGTGAGGCTCTCCTTGTCTTTCCTTGCTCCTTCTCCAGGAAATGTCATCCTATCATGGCATCTTCTTCTCAGTGGAACTGGACTAACATATGGGTTTTGTTCACTGATGTACACTGAGTACCTAGACTTAGAATGAGTGTGCAGTAAGTATCCATGGAAGGAACGTCTAATGAAGGCTAAGTGCAAACCAACAGCATTCATCTTAGGAGCTGCCCCAAGATCCTGCCCTTACACTCCCTTGATTTGGCTCTGTAATAGGGAAGGTGAAGATGTGTCCTTTCTAGCCTGGTTCTGACAACTTAGCTCAATGAAAACTAGAATTGAGATCCCAGGGTCTAACTGGGATAACCAATACCTGCACAGTCGTATAGAATGTTTCTAAATACCTTTACAAATGTTGTCATATGACCCTTACCCCAACGCTGGGAAGTACATTTTTCTATATCTTGAAGTTGATTAAAACACACACACACACACACACACACACCCCACAGACACACACACCCCACAGACACACACACACAGAGTGGTTATTTGAGTTGCTCAAGATCACACCACAGAACCAGGATTCAAACCTAATTGTTTGCCTCCTGGGCCAACACTCTTCCAACACTCTTCCCATGCTGCAGTGAGCCCCAGTATCAGAAACTGGCAGAAGAGTGAAAGTTAGTGACTTGTGGATAAATCCAGTCAGGGACCAGCATAGGCTCACAGCTAGGAGACCGGGCAAGCCTGGAGAACCAGCCCTGGGGACAGGGCCTCCCTGCTGCTCTGCTCCGAGCAGGGTGGTAACGCTGTTCCATGGAGTTGCACACCACTTCCTGAGCCTCAAGGGATGTTCAGAAGACTTAGCTAAATAAGAGTGAAACAGAAAAGAGACACAAAGGGAATGCAGTCTTCTCATCCAGCCTGGGAAGATGAGACTGGGCATGTGATAAAGGCCTCTAGAATCAAAAGCTTTCCAAAGACGCTCTCCCGCCCTCTCCAATTGGAATGAAGTGAGCTGTCTTCTAATCCCACAAACCTGGCAGAACCTTTCATGCCTACCATGATGAGAAATTTTTTGCACTCAGAGCAGTAAAGCAGGAGTTGTGCAGCTACCCCCAGCTCTGCCGCTGGGGAGGGGGCAAGAGAGTCAAGAGGACAGGGCGACACTAGTGAGATCCTCCTGGAGAATGCAGCAGAACTCCTCCAGTAAGTGGGCAGCTAGGCATTCAATCACCAAGGAGTTCCAATGCGGAGCTGTGATCATGTGCAGAGGAAGGACTTACCAAAAACCATGGCTCTTGTGTGCCACTAGCTAAGAGTCCCCTTCTCTCTTTTGAAGCCTAAGGTAGAACCTACTGGCCTCTCCTTCTGCTCATCTGAGCCAAGGTCTCCAACCCCTCGAGCCTGCATTTGCTTCCAGCCAGCTCTAGGGTCCCAGTGGGGAGGTGGCATGCAGAGCTTCCCAGTCAGCCTGCTGCAGCACAGTGATGGGGCAGTAGTTACAGGTTTACAAGATATTAATTTCTCCCTGATTTATTCTGGTGTGCCCTGCTAATAGTATTTTTTTTTTTTTAACAGAGTTTCACTCTTTTTCCCAGGCTGGAGTGCAGTGGCACTATCTTGGCTCACTGCAACCTCCGCCTCCCGGGTCCAGGCAATTCCTTGCCTCAGCCTCCCGACCAGCTGGGATTACAGGCGCCCACCACCACACCCAGCTAATTTTTGTATTTTTAGTAGAAATGGGGTTTCACCATCTTGGCCAGCCTGCTCTTGAACTCCTGACCTCATGATCCACCCACCTCAGACTCCCAAAGTGCTGGGATTACAGGTGTGAGCCACTGCACCCGGCCGAATGGTATCATTTTCTTTGCATGCCATGATGTCAGAAGGAAGAAGGAAGAGAGGGAGGGAAAGAGGGAGGCAGGGAAGGAAAGAAAAGTGGAGAAGCTCTGGAGCTCCCATTCAATCTCCTCCCTCCTCACTCACTAGAGGCTGCCCCACTCTCCATTCATTCATTCGTTTATTCAACTAAAATGTTCTGGGCACCCACCATGTGCCATGCACATTCCAGTATGTCAACTGCAAATTCTTCTGCCAGGGAAGGGGTGCCCTCTCCACTCAGAATCTGCCTACGGTGGGCCTCAGATCCCCATCCATAAATTAAGAACCCGAACCACATGCTGCCCAAGGTCCCTGTTAACGCCAACATTTCCATGAGACCAGAAAGGATTCAGGGAACATCAGCACTCATCTTTCATCTTCTCCTTGCTCCCCTCCCCCTCTCCCATTCAAGCACTAGAACTTTCTTTGACCATTGTTTCGGGGCAGGAACCTGCAGGACAGAAAACAAACAGGACTGCAGCCTCTTCTGGCCTCTAGTATGTCAAAAGCTTGTGTCCTTTGGGACCTGAGAGGACTCGGACCAGGGAGGCAGGGGAACCCTCAACTCCATTGCTGAGAGTTCAAGGATGGCCCATGAACTTTCTAAATGCTATTCACCTGTGCTGAGAGGAGATGACAGACACAGCCGAACAGGCCAGCTGGGGGAAGAGGGATGTCCCAGTAGCACTCCCTTGGACATGCGACTACGGCAGATGGGCACAGTGACAGCTCAGGGGACACCTGCAGAGACAGTTGATGTCAAGGACCAGATGGGTTCCCACCCTAAACCCACAGTTCAGCCTAACATTTCTCAAGCCTGGGATGCCTGACATGAGGGCAGGTGAGCTTCTGAAGGCCACAGGGTGGAGAGGCATGGCAAGGAGTGGGTAGCTTGACCTTGACCATCTAAGCTTGCTCAGAATGGGGAACTGTTGGGGGATGGGACCCTGGACCTGGCTGAGAAGTTGAAAGTACCAAACAACACCACCAAAAGTGAGACTCAGCAGCCAGCCTGCTTCCTCTGAGGCAATGGCAGCCTGATTGGATTTCAACCTGGGTTCTGCGCTCTCCTTCCCCTCCCCAACAGCCGTCCTCACCTCAGACCCCTCCCAGCTCCCACCTCAGCCTCATTCATCTCCAGTGCCAGCTGCAGTCTGCCATGCCTCACCAATACCTGTCAGTCAACCACAGGGCTCCAATAGCCATGACCCCAGCAACCCCACGCATCCCAGCCATGAAAGGCAGAGCCTCCATTTCCAGATCTGCCTGCCACCATTGCCCAGGCTGTTCCACCCTTCACCATCTCCTACTGCCTCTCGCCAATCCATCCAACAGCCCCCGTCCCACACAGGAGCCCAGCCAAGTCCCTTAGGGGATGCCCCTCTCCATCTCTGGGCCTTACCGTGTAGCTCTAACTACCTAACAACTGTAGTGTAATTATACCGCCCACCCTCCCCCCACCAAGCTGCCTGCCCCACAGCTCCCAGGGCATTAGGCACTACTTAGGGGAAAGTGCTGCTAATAGAAAACAGTAAATGAACAAGGGCTGTTGCAGGCACCTCGCTTCCTTCTCTTAATTTACAACAAACCTCTGTTTATTGAGCCAGTAACATATTTGAACACTGACTCATAAGAGGCCCTTCTCGCAGACACTGTATATCTGGCAAATAATTCCCCTTCCACTGAGGTGTGTGCAGAATTCAGCACAGGCTATTTACAGGGCTGCCTGGGGAGGGCCAGGAAGGGGACACTTAACTGCAGGACAGACTGCATAGGAGCTGGGAGCAGGGGTGGGTGGTAGGCAGCTGTCCTGTAGAGGATCAGTCACCTGTGGCATGGACCCTAACCCCCAGCCCATGAGCAGCTCAGGTGCAGGAGGGCAGAGGTATGGAGCAGGTACGTTTCCAGAATTGGAACCCCTGGCATTTCCATGGGGCTGTCTGGCCACTCTCCCTGCTAAGCTTCAATGTCTGCTCTCTCCTTCTGTCCCCTACCAACTCCATGAAGAAGGCCACACACAGATATGGCCACCTCCATTCGACAGATGAGAAGACAGAGACCCAGAAGGCAGAAAGTGAGTGGCTCCAGGCCACAGGGCTTTTGGTTTAGCATGTGTTCCCAGCCCCAGGAGAACATCCTATGTCCTTTCTTTTGTTAGGGCCAGGAGAAAAGAAAGTGACAGCAGCTCCATCATACACACCCTGCAGGTGGTAGGAGAGGGTCATGCACTCCCCACCAGAAGAGAAACAAAAGACACTCAAGGCTGTCCTGTGCTCAGGTATATGACTACCAGGGCTGTGTCCAGGCCCAGGCTTGCCTAAAGAGATGTCTGGCCAGGAGCAGTGGCTTACACCTGTTTTTCCAGCACTTAGGGAGGCCGAGGCAGGTAGATCACTTGAGGTCTGGAGTTCCATACCGGCCTGGCCAACACGGTGAAACCCCATCTCTACTAAAAATACAAACATTAGCTGGGCATGGTGGTGCGCACAGATAATCCCAGCTACTGGGGAGGCTGAGGCAGGCGAATTGCTTGAATCCAGGAGGCAAAGTTGCAGTGAGCCAAGACTGAGCTACCCTACTCCAGCCTGGGTGACAGAGTGAGATTCTGTCTCAAAAAGAAAAAAGACAGAGAGAGAGACACCTCCCTCACCTCACAAGTACCCCCCAAGCCAACCCCAGGCTCCCCAGATCCACAGCATACCAGGGAAGTGACAGAAGGAATCAGAAAACGGGTGGGACCCAGGGTCAGACGTCACTCACTAACTTCATTACCTGGGTGAGTTATTGAAACTCTCTGGGCCTCAGTTTCCTCAACCATAAAATGGGAAGTATAGCAATCATACAGTTTTGTGGGGTTTTTTGTTGTTTTTTTTTTTTTAAGGATCAGGTGAAATAGCCACTTATCACTGTGCCTGGCACACAGTTGTTGCTTAATAATCGTTCAACTGCTTCTTCTCTTTCTTCACCCTTTTATCCTTGCTGAAACAAAACAGCACATTATCTTCAAAGAGTTTTTTTCCCCAAGGTCAAGATTCTCATTAACAGACCCTGATATTCTGAGGCCAGGCTTCACATGGTGGTGACTTTTTAAGGAAGTGCTCCCAAGAGAAAACTGTAAGGAAGAGGGCGACACGTGACAGGGATGCAGAAGGAGCCAAGCACAAGTGGAATCTCAGGCAAGGTCCCCTTTAGATGACTTCAGCCCAATCCCTCAAAGTTCGCACGTGTCAGTTACACAACAGAGATCCCCTAATGGTGAGGCCAGTGAGCTAGACTCGCACCCTCCTCCAATCCCAGGGAACGGATGGAGAGCTGGGGATGGGGTGAGTTCCTGGCACCTGGCGAGGCAGCTCCAGTACCCCCAGAGCTGTCTTCCTCAGAGGCAGGTGTTGGAAGCAAAAGCTCATTGCAGCCAGGAACAGACTCACAGAAATGGGAAGTGGGGACCTGGGGGATGTGGATGGAGGGGACCCCAGCTCATAATTGGTCCCAACCTGCTGACTAGAGTGAGCCTCAGGTTACTGAGCATGTGAGGACAAATATGATGGTTAATAGTGAGTGTCAACTTGATTGGATTGAAGGATGCAAAGTATTGTTTCTGGGTGTGTCTGTGAGGGTGTTGCCAAAGGAGATTAACATTTGAGTCAGTGGACTGGGAAAGGGAGACCCACACTCAATCTGGGTGGGCAACATCTAATCAACACCCAGCGTGGTTAGGACAAAGCAGGTAGAAGAAGGTGGAAGGAGCAGGCTGGCCGATCTTCTGACCTTCATCTTTCTCCTGTGCTGGATGCTTCCTGCCCTCAAACATCGAACTCCAAGTTCTTCAGCTTTTGGACTCTCGGATTTATGCCGGTGGTTTGCCAGGGGCTCTCAGGGCTTTGGCCACAGGCTGAAAGCTGCACTGTTGGCTTCCCTACAGTGCAGCTTTGGGGACTCGGACTGGCTTCCTGGCTCCTCAGCTTGCAGACGGCCTCTTGTGGGACTTCACCTTGTGATCGTGTGTGTCAATTCTCCTAACAAACTCCCTTTCATATATATGTCTATCCTATTAGTCCTGCCGCTCTAGAGAACCCTCACTAATACATCAAGCAAAGGTGACTCCTGGTACTTGGAGAGATTTTTTCCAGTGTTGGGCCAACACTTACACAGACACTCTAATGCTCTCCCAGTAGCTTCTGCACGAAGCAGACAGGGCACATGGCATTGCCTTCTTCTAGGAAGAAATCAAGGTCCAGAGAGGTGTGACGATTCACCCCAAGCCACAAAGCTAATTAATAGCAGCCCAAATCCAGGTCTCTGGACTCCCAGTACCAGCTTCCCTCCAAAAATAGTATTTAAGCGCACACACACACACACACACCGTATGTTGATCTTCTATATAAGAATTTGTCAGCTTTTCAGAAGGGAGGCATGGGTTGAAACTAGTGCAGAAACTAAGACATCAAGGGCCACAGGAAGGGGCCTTCCCTCCAGGACACGCAATTAGGTCAACAAGTCTCGTTAAAAAGCTCCATTGTGTAATGTGGAAACAATCTGGAGAGAACTAACCTGTACCTGAGTCTCGCCCACGTCAGGGAATTTTTTCCATTCATTAGCTCTCCTCCAAAACCATCAGGATACTGTGAGAAGAGGAGCTTCAGAGGTAAGGAAGGGAATGTTTACATCTCTTCCTTCCAGAAGCCTCTGCTGAGCCCCATGGGCTGTGCTGAGACCTTGCAGCATTGATCACACTGTTGTCATCACTTCCTCAATGATCTTTTCCTCCACTACTCGACCACCAATTCCTAGAAGCCAGAGCTGGCTGTTCCTCCACTGCTATGTCCCTTGGCACATAACAGTCAATCAGTGTTTGTTGAAAGAATAACTGAACACCTGTCACTTAGGAAGGAGTAGGACTCTGTGATGGGGACCTCAAGAATCAGGAGCTGGCCGGGTGTGGTGGCTCACACCTGTAATCCCAGCACTTTGGGAGGCCAAGGCAGGCAGATCACGAGGTCAGGCGATCAAGACCATCCTGGCTAACATGGTGAAACCCTGTCTCTACTAAAAATACTTAGCTGGGGATGGTGGCAGGCGCCTGTAGTCCCAGCCACTCAGGAGGCTGAGGCAGGAGAATGTCGTGAAGCCAGGAGGCAGAGCTTGCAGTGAACTGAGATCGCACAACTGCACTCCAGCCTGGGCGACAGAGTGAGACTCCATCTCAAAAAAAAAAAGAATCAGGGGCTTATGCCAACAAGTGTTGGGGGAATGATGGTATCAAAGAGAGAGGAGACCCCAAAGAACACATAAAAGAACATAAGGAGGTTACAAAGACATCTTTGGCTGCCCATGAAATGGTCCCCTGCAAGCAGCAGTCCCCTGCAAATACTCATCACACATACTGGCCCAGGGCTGTTCCCCAGAGCCTCTGGGGCCCAGTAAGGATGAGAATCTTCCTCAAAGTGGGGCCTCTTTGGAAGTACCCCCAGACGCCCCTGAGCTCACGCTGGAGGAGGAAGGGAAAGGAAGAAAAGGAAAACAGTCAATGGAGGGTGAGCAGAGCGGCCTGGGCTGCGGGGTCCCCAGCGCTCAGCTTGGATCTCTCCTAGGGCTTTGGCTCAAGAACCTGGGAGAACTGCCAAGAGCTTGCAGGGGTGGCAGGAAATGGGGCCTGAATGCCTGCAAAATTTACAGAAAATAATGGAGGGAGGAAAAACATCTGTTTCCAGATGGGGTTGAAGATTGGATGCATTGTTAATTCTCCCTGGGTGCAGAGGGAGTAAAGCCACACAGACCCAGGAGTGGTAAGTGGGAGCAGTGGGTAGGAGCAGCCAGCTTCCACATGCCACTGTCAGCCTGTGGACAGGGCCAGTGCCCGTGGGCGCTTCCTGTTCAGACCTTCCTTCCCTGCATTCTTTATTCCAGCTAAAGCTGCTCTGTCCTCTCCAGCAAGGGGCTTCTCCTCACTATGAATGTCTGCTGGAGAGAGATCCCAGTGCTGGGCAGCAGGCCAGGCAGGAACCAGAGCTCCAGCTGGGAAGCCTCTAGAGATGACCTAGGGCAGCTCCTCATTCGCCTGGGGAGGAAACTGAGGTTGGCAGAGGAGAGGGAGGCTGCCCCAGGTCTCATGGCTACCTTTACTCCCTCCTCCAACGTGATCGTTGCCATGGGCAACAGGACCTGCAACCAACAGTGCATAGGGGTCAAGGTCCAGAGAGGTGTGATGCGAGTCACAGGATCCAGGCAGGGCAGGGTGGTGGAGAGACATGGGGCTACCCTTGCCAACACCTCCACCCAATACCTACCACAGGCTGGGGTCTGGCAAATCCAATCTCTGTCTCTTAATTCCCAGTTGTTAACAGCATGTCAAGAACCCCAAGTTTTTCCAAGACAGGCTCTCATTAGTCTTTTAGGACTTCAGGGAAATGTAAGAAGGAGACAGACATTGCCCTCTGATACAAAAAAAAAAAAAAAAAAAAAAAGCAACAAACTGGAAAATCAATGCCAGGAAAGAGATGGGGCAAAGGGCTAAGCTTTAGAGGCCCCGTGCTACCACTGAGCTACGTGGCCAGCATTCATGGCTCAGAGCACAGCTTTGCAATCACATTGTCCCTTGGGCTGTGGGTCCACAGAGAGCCTAGTTGGAAATGTACTAGACTCAGGGCCCTTCTGGGTCCTCCTGGCAGCATTCCCAGCCGGCCAAGTGAGTTAAAGGGCCAATTCTTGGCGCCAGCTCCAAATAAACATCTTCCTAACTTCTAGATTGCCTCTCAGAGACGGCCTCAGACTCTCTCAAAGGACCAAGACCAGCCTCATAGCCCCTGTACCCACCCCATGATCATGATGTGGGTTATTCCCTGCAGTGCTCCGTGGAGATCAGCTGTGTTGGGGCTCAGAAAACAACACCCCAAAATGAAGGCTTCAGAAACAGCCTCAGAAGCAAAAGTTTTTCTTTGCCCTTCTCCTGCCCTCCTATCTTCCAGTCTCACTCTCCCTCGAGGCTACCCATAGACACTAGAATCCCTCTTCCCCAAGATGGGTCATAGAAACCAGGACCCTTTTCTTCAAAGCCAGCCATAAAACCTAAAAATAAGACTCTAACTTTCCCCCCCGCTTTCTTTGTAAAACCTGGCCATGACCTACCTTGTTTGACTGTAGGTCATGAGACCCTCCTTCCAGAGAGGGCCTGTCCCACACCCAGGAGGAAGGAAAGTTGCTCAAAGAGGCCAGGAAGAATCTAGACAGACAGGCCTCGCTGGGTTTCCAACCCAGTCTGTGAGCATTAGATCAAACCCGTTTAGTCCAATCATATCTCTACACAGCTGTCCATCCTCTGTTGAACCGAAGCATAAGAATGGACAATCCGGCCGGGCGCGGTCGCTCAAGCCTGTAATCCCAGCACTTTGGGAGGCCGAGATGGGCGGATCACAAGGTCAGGAGATTGAGACCATCCTGGCTAACACGGTGAAACCCTGTCTCTACTAAAAAATACAAAAAAGTAGCCGGGCGAGGTGGTGGGTGCCTGTAGTCCCAGCTACTCAGGAGGCTGAGGCAGGAGAATGGCGTAAACCCGGGAGGCAGAGCTTGCAGTGAGCTGAGATCCAGCCACTGCACTCCAGCCTGGGCACAGAGCGAGACTCTATCTAAAAAAAAAAAAAAAAAAAAGGACAATCTCCCCTGTATCTTTGGGCCTTTATTCTGAAGGTTTCCATGTACACACATTAAATAAATTTGCATGCCTTTTCTCCAACTAATCTGCCTTTTGCAAATTGATTTTCAAGAAATCTTTAGAGGGCCAGAGGGAACTTGGCATGGCAACCCCTATCCGGCTCTCAGGCCTAGGCTTTCTCACTGCATTAGCTCTTACAAAAGGGGAGGGAATGTTTCCTGGGAGGGGAGGAAGCACTGGAGGGATCTCTTTCAAGCGTCTTCCATCAGTTTTTCTCGAATGAGGTTTGGGAGTGGGAAAGGAATATCCACTGGAGCTATCAGGATTCCCTGCAGAGGGAGGAGGAGGAGTTTGAAAAAGTGTATTCAAGATTATAGGTCTGGCATGGGGGATCACGCCTGTAATCCCAGAACTTTGGGAGGCCGAGGCAGGCGGATCACTTGAGACCAGGAGTTTGAGACCAGCCTGGCCAACGTGGTGATACCCTGTCTCCACTAAAAATACAAAAATTAGCTGGGCGTGGTAGTGCACGCCTGTAATCCCAGCTGCTCAGGAGGCTGAGGCATGAGAATCATTGGAACCTGGGAGGCAGAGGTTGTAGTGAGCTGAGATCACACCACTGCACTCCAGCCTGGGCGATAGAGTGAGACTCTGTCTCAAAAATAAATAAAATAAAATAAATAAAAATAAAGATTATAATATACAATTGACCTTGAACAAGACGGGTTTGAACTGCACAGATCCACTTATACAGGGATTTTCTCCCACTTCCGCCACCCCTGAGATAACAAAACCAGCCTCCTCCTCCCCAGCCCACTGAACCTGAAAATGACAAGAATGAAGACCTTTGTGATGATCCACTTCCACCTAATGAAGAGTAAATACATTTTCTCTTTCCTATTTCTGAATAACATCTTTTCTATAGCTTACTATATTGTAAGAATATAGTATATAAAACGTATAACATAGAAAATACTTTGTTCATTAACTTTATGTTATTAGTAAGGCTTCGGGTCCACGATAGGCTATTAGTTAAGTTTTAGGGGAGTTAAAAGTTGTAAGTAGGCCGGGCGCGGTGGCTCAAGCCTGTAATCCCAGCACTTTGGGAGGCCGAGACGGGCGGATCATGAGGTCAGGAGATCGAGACCATCCTGGCTAACACGG
The DNA here is from genome assembly GCF_003255815.1 of Theropithecus gelada. Lineage (NCBI taxonomy): Eukaryota > Metazoa > Chordata > Mammalia > Primates > Cercopithecidae > Theropithecus > Theropithecus gelada. The sequence continues at coordinate 20,239,192 of NC_037676.1, forward strand.
TGAAAACCCCGTCTCTACTAAAAAATACAAAAACTAGCCGGGCAAAGTGGCGGGCGCCTGTAGTCCCAGCTACTCGGGAGGCTGAGGCAGGAGAATGGCATAAACCTGGGAGGCGGAGCTTTCAGTGAGCTGAGATCTGGCCACTGCACTCCAGCCTGGGCGACAGAGCGAGACTCCGTCTCAAAAAAAAAAAAAAAAAGTTGTAAGTAAAGCTTTTACTGTGTGGGGAGGTCAGCACCCCTAACCCCTGTGTTGTTCAAGGGTCAACAATCATTTCATAGTTTAAACAAAAATAAATGCGTTATTTTTATACTCTAAACTGTAGAAAATAAAATCTAACAAAATACTTTGGCTTGCTGGAGACAGACGCCCAACAGCACAGTGCTCCTCTGGGGGTGGGAGATTGGCCTCGTGGGGTTAGGGTTTCAAGGGGAAGGAGTGGGACTCCCATTCCCATCAGACTTGGACGTGGGGTTTCAGGTTTGAGGACCATGACACTGTGAGGGTTGGGACCTTCACAGGGATCGTCTCTTCTGATTGGCTCCCTGCAGCCTCAGTGGCATCAAGAGCATGAGCTTCAACAGTTTCCCAAACTTCCCAAACCACAGAATAACCTGATGCCCGTGGGGAAATGCACATTCCTTGGCCCCACCATACATAGGAACCTGGGACTCTGGATTCATTTTAACACATAACCTGTGGGATTGTTCTAATCTGGCCAGATCAGAACACAGGTTTCTAAGTCAGGTAACATATCTATATTCATCAAATTCCAAATTCCGTACAAAGATAAAGCCAGAGAAGCCAGGCTCCTACATCTCCCTAACCCTGGCCTCCTCTACCACAGAATACCCTTTGATCCACTTGTTTATCTTCCCCATGTTTCTTCATGCAAATGCAAGCACAAATGAATATACATATATATATTCTTATATATTCTCATTTCTCGTCTTTCACAAAAGATATGCTATTTACGTGTTCTGTCCCTCCCTCTTTCACTTAGCAAACTATCCTGGAGCTCTCTACGTATCCATACATGGAGATTTTCCTCTTTCTTTCTCTCCACTGCAGAGTCTTCCACTAGCTAGATGTGCCAGGAGGCTTCACGCAGTCCCCAGTGCACAGATACTAGGTTATTTCCAGACTTTTGTTATTATAAACAATGCCACGATGAATGACCTTGTACACATGTGATTTCATACATGTGCAGGTGTATCTGTAGGATAGAGTCCTAGAGTGCAGTAGCTGGGTGGAAGGGTAAAGGCATCCATGATGTTGTTGGACCTTACCAACGTTCCTTCCATAGAGTTCTTCCATGTCACACTGTCTGCAATAGCAGAGATCACATTCTTTTGCACAATTTTGCCAACACTGTGTTTTGTCAAATTTTTGTATTTTTGCCCAGTCAAAGGCATGAGAAATGGTGTCTCTCAGTGTGGTTTTGATTTGCATTTCTCTCATTAGGAATGGGTTGCACATCTATTCTATTCCAATGACGAAGGAGCATTTGAGTTTTTTTCTGTGAACTCAACATTCACGTTCTTCACTCGCTTTTTCCTCAGTGTCACTTGCTTTTTGATTCTGCATGTGGTGTTTTGGGAATGCAGAAATCATTTTTATTTTTATATAGTCAAATTTCTTCATCTTTTTTTTTTTTAATGGAGTTTCATTCCTGTTACCCAGGCTAGAGTGCAACGGCGTGACCTCAGCTCACTGCAACCTCTGCCTCCAAGGTTCGAGCAATTCTCCTGCCTCAGCCTCCCAAATAGCTGGGATTACAGGCATGTGCCACCATGCCTGGCTAATTTTGTATTTTTAGTAGTGTATTTCTCCATGTTGGTCAGACTCATCTAGAACTCCCGACCTCAGGTGATTCACCTGCCTCGGCCTCCCAAAGTGCTGGGATTACAGGCGTGAGCCACTGCACCTGGTCATCTTTTCTTTATGGCTTCTAGATTTTGAATCATAGAAAGTCTATCCCCATCCAAAGTGAACTCCAAGTTTCCCTGTAGCATTATTAGGTTTGCTTTTAATGTTCAAATTGTTGCTCCATCTGGAGATTTTCCCCATGCATGATATAAAGTATGGAGCCAAATTTATCTTTTTCCAGAAATGGCTACTCTATTGTCTCAATACCCTTAATTAAGAATTCATGTTTACCACATGGATTTGAGATGCCATCTGCATCTCTGCATCACTTCCTAATTCTTATGTGGCTTCTGGGCTGTCTTGGTCCTGCTGTTCTACCCCTTTGGTCTATCCACCCATGCCAATGCCATGCTGCTTTCACTATCCAGACAATAGTGTTTCCAAATTTTCCAGTAGGGCTAGTCTCCACTCATTAGCCTGCTGCTTTTTGTTTTTTAATTTAAGGTATTTTTGATATTTCTTGCTTGTTTCCATTTCCATATAAACTTTCAACTACCTTGTCGAGCTCCAAGGGAGTGGAGAATGGGGGGATACCTGTAGGTATATTATTGGGATTATGTTAAATTTATAAATTACCTAGGGAGTACTGACTTCTTGACAATAGTGAGTCTTCTCATCCAAGGAGGTGGTCCAATGGGAGAGAGAGAATTTGTTCTACCTGCAGGAGGGTCTTGAGGCTGGGGCAGGTGTGTGACAGGAAACGGTGTGGTTTGTGTTTAACCTGAACTCACCGCAGCCATCCCTACTATAATAGTATTTAGTGGCCAAAGTTTACCCCAGTTTTTTCTAGTTCCTCCTATTATTTGAGATTTTTTATGGACATAAGGGGAATTGAGGAAGTTTAGCAGGACACGCTAAACACGTGATCTAAGTTCAGAATCTCCTGAACATCCATTTAGGACCGGCCTTGCTCAGCGTCACCGTAGGTGGTTTGGGGAAGCAAGAGGAGAACAAAGGAAGTCAAGTTACAAGTAAGTTCAGTGTGTGCTTCCTATAAGCTAAGACCAGGGAGGGAGAGTTGCAAGAATATAGATCCTCAAACACCCCAGGACATATAGCTGGACTCGGTAGCTTGCAGCAGCTTAATGCAGGGTGTCTTAGTTCATTCAGCTGCCACATCAAAATACCTTAGACTGGGTAATTTATAAACAACAAAATTTATTGCTCACAGTTCTGGAGGCTGAGAGGTCTGAGGTGCCAGGAGACTGAATGTCAGGTGAGGGCCTGTCCCCCATAGATAGTGGCTTGTATGTGTCCTCACATGGCAGAAAGGGCCAGTAGCTCCCTCAAACCTCATTTATAAGGGCACAAATTCTATTCAGGAGGGCTTCACTCCTAAGACCTACTCACCTCCCAAAGACTCCACCTCTTATTACCATCACCTTGGGGGTTAGGTGTCCACATATGAATTTTGGGGGACATATACATTTAGACCACATAGCATAGGGGGTGGAATCGTATGACACTGACATCAAAGTGAGTAGGGGACACACAAAATGGGATTTAAGTGTCAAGGATTAGAGAAAGAGGCATTTATGGATAGCAAAGATGAGCCTCAGCACAACCTTAAGACCCATGATATAAATTTCCCGTTCTCTTTGCACTTAGGCCCCACCCCCACCCATCTGAGCCTTCCCTCCCAGACCTATGGGCCTCCTGTTGACTTTAGGATCCACCATATTGCTGTTGCACCAAGGTGCCCAGGGCAGCCATCCCTCTCACCTCTCTGCATTTGCACAGGCCACTCCTCCTACTGGGAGGCCCTCTTCCCCTTCTCTGCCTGGCATCTCTTGCATACTCTTCCAGATTCAGCTCTAGCACCTTGCCACCTCCAGAAGCCACCTGACCCATCTCTGTATGTGACAATCGCTGATATTCAACCACCATGATGAATTTCATGTGTCAATTTGACTGGGCCATGGGGTACCTGGATATCTGGTTAAATATTATAAACATTATTTCTGGGTGTGTCTGTGAGGGTGTTTCCAAGAGAGATTAGCATTTGGATCATAAGACTGCATAAAGACCTGTCCTCTTCAACATGGGTGGGCACATCCAACCAATGGAGGGCATGAATAGAATAAAAAGGCAGAGGACAGTGGAATTCATTCTCTCTCTCTCTCTCTCTCTCTCTCTCTCCTCTCTCTCTCTCTCTCTCCCTCTCCTGACTGCTACCCTGGAACATTACTCTTTGCTTGTCCTGGGACTGAGACTTAAACCATCAGTGTTCCTGGTTCTCATGTTTTCAGACTTAGACTAGAATTGACTCCACCCACTGGGGGATGGCAGATGACAGATCATGGGACTTCTCAGCCTCCAGAATCACATGAGCCAATTCCTTATAATATATGTCCTATTGGTTGTTTCTCTGGAGAACCCTAATACAGCCACCTCCTTGAAGCACCCAGTGCTATGTGCTGCATGCATCCCCGTATGCTATACCCACATTGTACACCTCAAAGAAGGTCTCCCCCGTTATGCTCTGAGCTTCCCCAGGGGAAGAAGATGAACAAATGTACAAATATTACATTTGTATTTCAGCACTGGACATGCAGAAAGCATCCAATATATGTTTGTAAAACTGAATGAGCAAACAAGCAATAAAAACAAGAAGCCCTGGGGACAAATCTCTGCCCTCCACCACTTCCACTTACCCCAACTAAGTGATCCTGGACAAGGCAGTAAGCCTCTCTTAGCCTCAATTTCCATGCTTGTAGAATGAAGAGAAGAAAAGCACCTTCTCAGAGGATTGTAATAGGACTAGATAAGATAATGCAGGTTAAAAGCCCAGCCAGTATCTGGTGCCTAAAAAGCATGCAATTAATGTTAGCTACTGTCATTGCCATTAACGAGAGTTTAGTTAATGGGGTTTCAAGCTTGGGATTACATTTAACAAAAGGGTCCTGGGCTGAGCACAGATAAACAGAGGCATTTCCTATAAGGAGAGCTCTTTCTACTGTACTCTGCCCCTTTCCAATAAGTCATCCCCACTCCAGCTGTGGCCAGAGCCAGGTGTGCTGGGCCCTGCCTCTGACGATGAACACAGAGCGTTTCCTGAATGCATCCTCTTTAAGAGAGGCTGCCTCCGCAGCAGAGAGTGCCTGAGCACTCTGGGGCTTCTGCAGTCTGGGTTTGCACCCAGTGGCATGTGAAGTCCAAGAGGGCAGATGCAAAATCACAGTACCGTGGACTTCCCAGAGCACATATCAGAAATGCTTCCTGAACAGCAAACCCTAATTTCACAGATGGTCCCATCGGAAAACAGCTGACAAAGGTCTGCTTATGTAATGGAAGCAGCAAATAATCAGCACAAATACTCCCCAACAGAAGTGAAAGAAACACTCCCTAAGGCCTGAGTCATTCTCTAGGAGGAGACCACACAGAAATCTGCTTGCATGAGCCCAAGTATTGAGAAGGGATTTTTGCCTCCTTAGACCAGACTTAATTTAAAATAGTCAGAGAACAGCCTGCCGACCTGAAGGGAAAGAGGATAGGCTAAGGCTTGGGGACCCTCCCAGGGGGCACATCCAAGTGTCTCTTCTCTTCCTGGGATGGTGTGAGGAGAGGGCTGCTGTGCAAGAGTTTATGGGCAACCGTCGCTCATACAACAGACGGGAAAGCCCAGGCTACCAGCTTGGACTCCTCGGGGAGTTTTTGAAGGGAGTTTCTCCTTTGGATCCCCCGTTGTCAGCACATAGCAGGCTCTGGATGAAAGTTGCTGAATGAATAAATGTTTCCCCGCATCTCAGGCTCCTAGCCAGCAAGGAACTCCAGAGGACCAGGAGGGGAACTAGGTCATCAGGATGGAGGGGGAGGTGACTCAGTAGCATCTCCCAGATGGTCTTTGTCTTACAGTTTACAGGCCCAGGGAGCTAGACTTGCACTGTTCACACAGGGAAACCTGTGCTTCTTCTAGCTAAGGGTTAACACCCAGCTCTCAGCAATGTGGAGTGAGTTACCGCCTAGATTATAAATCAGTGAGTGCTGCGTAAAGAGCTGCTGAAGAAATCAGCTATGCTTTAAAAGCCCTTAAACGTGGATTTAATTTTATACTGCGATTCACATTTGGAAAGTTGCTAAATGCCAATCCGTGTGTATGTCCAGTGCCCGCTCCAAACAGAGGCGTGCGTGTGTGTGTGTGTGCGTGGTGATACAGCTTCCGAGGCGAGCACGGAGCCTTTACTCTCCACACGCAGTCCCCTTCCCTACCACCATGTTATTAACACAGCCTTTGGCAACACTGCCTGTCACAGCTTTTGACTTTGAACCCAGTCCCAGAGACAAATCAAGGCCTTCAAAGTTAGCCCTGGTCTCCCCCTGCTGCCATCATGTCACGTCAGTCAGGGACAAAGGTGGACTCAGTGAAAGGCCAGGCCCTCTCAGTTTCCATGGGCTACACTGGCTGGGTTCGGGCTCTGACCTTCTTCAGAGCAAACTTCAGAGATGGTACCAACTTCTAGATGCCGTCGCTTGCAGCATCCCCCCTCCCTCTTCAGGCAGAGGGCAGAGAGCACCGAGCTGGGGCTCACTGACTGCAGTTCTTATCCCAGCTCTGCCACTAACTGGCCGAGGGAGCTCCAACCCATCACTTAACCTCTCCAGCCCTCAAGCTTCCCATGGGGAATCCAGACAAAAACAGCTGCTCAGCCTATTTCATATCTTCCCTGTGAGGATGAAAAGAGAGCACGGCTGTGAAATAGAACTTTGAAAACACAAAGCTCCACACCTGTGCCATGGGTAATTACTGCAGCCCGGTGTCAGCCTGGCCAAGGCCACATGCTGAGATGGCTGATCTACTGGGCCATCTCCGCTCATGGCCAGGTGGGGCAGCACTGTGGTGGGAAATGCATCCCTGCCTGGTGCCAAGGGCCTGGGTTCCAGGCCGGCACCTTCCTAGACTCCAATTTCTCCCATATAATGGGGAGTCAGACCACCTGATCTCAAAGGCCCCTTCCAGACCTATGTGCCACAAGTCTATGCACCAGACTGAATGCCTGAACCTTCTCTCCAATGATGTTCAGAGGTTTATTCAGGGATTTGCAGAGCCAATATGCCAAGCGCCAAGCTAGGTGGTCAAGATGACATAGAAGGCCAGGCAAAGTGACTCACACCTGTAATCCCAGCACTTTGGGAGGCCTAGGCAGGCAGATCACTTGAGGCCAGGACTTCAATACCAGCCTGGCCAACATAGTAAAACCCCGTCTCTACTAAAAATACAAAAAAGTAGCTGGATGTGGTGGGGCACACCTGTAGTCCTAGCTACTCGGGAGGCTGAGGCACCAGAATTGCTTGAACCCAGGAGGCAGAGATTGCAGTGAGCTGAGATCCTGTCACTATGCTCCAGCCTGGGCAACAACAGAATGAAACTCTGCCTCAAAAAAAAAAAAAAAAAAAGACATAAGAGGAGTGTCATGCAAGATGCCTGGCCTCGAGGAGCTTACATTTGAGTCTAAATGTCAGGACTTAGGGCACATCAAATCACTGAACCAGAAACTTTTTTTTTTTTCACGCATCATAAAAATTTGCTGAGCACTTACTATGGGTCAAGAATTCTGTTACCCTCTTTACTTATACACTTTTGTTGAATCTTCCACGACCCTCTGCAAGAGATATTGCTACCTCCATTTTATAAGCAGGCACAAGGTCAGAGAGGTGAAGAATGTGCCCAAGTTCCACAGCTGTCATATGACAGAGCAGAATAGAAACACACGTCCTGCTTCACTCCAAATCTACATTCTTGAGCACAAGGGGCTCGTTGGCTGGAGTTGGCAAAGAAGGAAGGCTTTGTGAAAGAGATACGCAGTTGCTTATTCATTTACTTACACTCCACCCCACATAATTCCAAAAAGGTTTAAAGTTGTATTTCTTTTTTCTTTTTTGTTTAAGATGGGAGTCTCGCTCTGTCCCCGAGGCTGGAGTGCAGTGGCACAATTTCCACTCACTGCAACCTCCACCTCTGGGTTCAAGAGATTCTCCTGCCTCAGTCTCCCGAGTAGGTGGGACTACAGGCATGTGTCACCACACTTGACTAATTTTTTTGTATTTTTAGTAGAGATGGGGTTTCGCCATGTTGGTCAGGCTGGTCCAACTGACCCCAAGTGATCCGCCTGCCTCGGCCTCCCAAAGTGCTGGGATTATAGGCATGAGCCACTGCACCCAGCCTGAAGTTCTGTTTCTACTCAAAAGTGTTCAATCACTGCAAAAGTTCAAGTGTAAAAGATCAAAACCCATAGAGTAGAATGGGAAGGATAATTAAACATGAAACCTGAACTAAAGTGCTTTCTTTAACCATTTGTTCATTCATTTATCTCTTTATTCAATCAGTATTCATGGAGTATATCGTAAGTTTCAGATACCATGTGTTCTGTGCTGGGTGTACTGGGCAGAATGACACACTCCACGGCCTTAAGGAACTTAAAGTGTGTGTATGTGCACGTGTGTGTTGAGAAAAAGAAAATAAGACAATCAGCCTGAGAGTGTTCAGATGGAAGTGGGCACAGGTCATCCAGGACCATTAAAGGTGGCCTCTTTCCCAGCCCTGGGGAGCAAGAGAAGTTTTCCTTGAGAGATTTATAAAAGGAGGTTGGGCAGTACAAGTATGTCAGACATCATAGCTCTTGAGCACAAACTTAACTGTGTTTTCTGGCAACCAAAGCACAAAGGGAAAATAAGATCTGTTCCATCATGGTCTGACATCAAGGAAGACTATTTTTCCTGTACTAAGATCTAGGGTCTTACACATCCGTATCAAAGGGACATTTTCTGTAATGAACAGTGTCTTCCAGAATGAGCTTTTGAACAATGCAAGCCTTCATGAAGTGGCTGTGACTGATAGCAAACCCCACTGGAACCAAGAGTAGAATGTCAGAATGTCCTCCAGTCATCACGTTTACACAGGGAATCAAACTATTGCAGTCTCTTTACACAGCTTTCCAACTCTCAAATTTGGTTCAGCAATGGAATGAGAAGAATGCAAGCACAGGCAGCGAGGACTTGGGGAAAAAGGAAATTAAAAGGGAACCTATTTTTTAAGAGCCTACTCCATCCCAGGCCCTGCACTAGGCACGTCATGTGAATTAGCTCATTCATTACCCCCAACTCTTCAAAGCAAATGTCACGTAACCCCCTTTACAGAGGGAAAAATTGAGGCTTATGGAGGTTAAGTGGCTTCCCAAGGTCATATAGCTAGACCTTATTGAGGGACCCGAAGACTGAGCTGGTCCACACTGAGACAGCCCAGTTTCATAAGCTGCCCATCCATACCTTACCTTGCCCAGTCATTCTAGATTTCCTGGAGCTGTTTACCAGGACATCCACCTGGTCCAAACCACTTATTTGACAGAAGAGAAAACTGAGGCAGACAGAAGGCAAGTAACCTAGACCAGGCAGAAACCACAGCCTTGTTTTCCTGACTCCCAGGCAGATACCTCCTCCCCACCCCTGCATCCCGCAGAAGGAATCATTCTTCCTGGGCAACAGTCAGCCAAGTGCTGGAGCTCCCAGGATCTCTGCTAACGACTGCTTCTCAGTGATTAGGAGCTGGTTAGGGCCCCTCTGCCCTCTGCCTGTCTTCCACCTCAATAGCACAGCCACTTCAGCAGAGCTCTGAGGGCAGACACATCCTGGACCCTAGCGGGAGGGTTATGATGCCCAAAATCCAGTCCATGTTGTATGGGGCCATCTCCACCCACGCAGGGAAGCTCAAGAAAGGGAGGGGAAACCCCCTCACCAGCCGCCTCTCTGGATGCCTCATTCTTTCCGTCTATTCTTCCCTTGATTACTCTGAGTTCATGTGCAAGTAATCAATGGCATCTTTAAAAGCTCAAATGATAGGCTTGGTAAAATTCTTCACTAGTTACAAATTATCACAGGGAGAATGGCATCATGGGGCCATTGAAGAAGATGGCCCAGGACAGGCATGCTGTCGGCCGGCATCTGAGACGAGAGGTCAGGCACCCAGGCGACAGCATCCGCCCACAGAGTGGGTTCCCCAACCCTCAGTCAGGCCCAGTCGGAGCCCTGTGGTCACCTCATGCCACTGCAACAGGGTCAACGTGGGGCCAGAAGGAAGGCATCTAGTCTCTACGGCCCAGCCACTTCTAGTCCGCTTCCCTTTGATTTGTTAATCAATCAGCTTCTCCCAAAGGAACCCAAGGTTTGGCTCAGATAATTGTAAGTGAATAAACAATTCCACCTTCCTCTATGTTTGCCAAGGAGAAACTTCTGTGTGTGTGCATTTATCACATATATATACTCACCATTGTCCCCTCACTGCAGAATGGGAGTATAGAAAACAGAAAACGCCTGTGGCACCCTCAATCCAACCGAGCTGCCCTGAACACTCTTCCAGGACCCGCTGAAACTCCATACCTACTTTCAGTCAATCAACAAACATTCACTGAAGTTCCTCTCTCTACCAGGCAGGACCATTTGCAGGCCCTTTTAGACTCCCCCTCCCCAGGAACCACAGCATGGTGTCCTGTATACACTCAGCATCGTTTAAGTACAAGATTGTTAGTAAATTTAGAAAACTTAAGGCTTGCTATTCCTGGTTCCTCCCTTCTCCTGTCTTTAAAAGTCAGCAACCCTTTGGGAGGCCAAGGCGGGCAGATCACTTGAGGTCAGAAGTTTGAGAACAGCCTGCCAACGTGGGGAAACCCTGTCTCTACTAAAAACACAAAAATTAGCCGGGCTTGGTGGCGCATACCTGTAGTTCCAGCTACCCGGGAGGCTGAGGCAGGAGAATTGCTGGAACCCGGGAAGTGGAGTCTGCAGTGAGCCAAGATTGTGCCACTGCACTCCAGCCTGGGCAACAGAGAGTCCGTCTCAAAAAAAAAAAAAAAAAAAGAAGAAAAGTCAGCAGCTGTGGGGCCCCTCCCCAGAGGCGGAGGAGCTGGAAATTTTACTCAGCTGGTCTCATCCTTGCCCTTTGCTTCTGACCCCTGACCTCTGTCGTCAACCAATGTCCTGCACTCCTGTCACTAATGACTGGAGAAAGACAATGACTATAAGGAGGCTGCTTGCCCAAGTAGATCTTTTCTGAAGTGATGTCCGCTCACCCAGGCACACTGGAATCTTTCAGTGTGATTGTCCTCTTGAGGTTGTATCTATTTCCTTCCCATTTCAAGAGGCAGCTGTTGATCTTGGTTATAATGGCCCGGTGATTTCTAACAAGCTCCTCTTCCCTCTGCTGATGGCCTTTCTCAATCACATACCTGAACAAGCAAGACCTGATATTCCTCTTTCTGTGATCATTAGCCCCCGCTTAGTAAATAAAACCCACCTGCTCCCCTCTTTGCCCCCTCCCCTTCCCGAGGCTCCTCTTAACCCTTCCAGGCCCAGGCTCAGCACCGGGGAGATTTTCCCTGGATAACTTCCCCGTTTGTTTACCGAGACAGCGACTGGCCACAGCGCACAGCAAGCACGCACGCCTGGTGCAAATTCAGAAAGAGACACAGACTCAGGGTATTTTTTGCGCTGGAACGTCATTTTTTTTTAAGTAGGAGGGTGAGGCTGGGTAAACCAGGACATGTAGTTATTTGGAGGGACAGGATGAAGAAATCAGACGGCTTCGAGCTTGATTGCAAGACAGGCTTTCTGCGGAGGAACTCAACTGAACTTGTTTCGGCAGATGTCCAAGTCTCCCAAACAGCCAGACCCCCACCCTGGAGATTCTCACCAAAACACCCTCCTTCAAATCCTGCTGGGCCAAAACCCACCATGCTTCAATGGCTCGACGGAAAGTTCCCTTTGCTCTACTGACAAGAAAAGTGTTTGCTAAGCAAATTAATCAAAGTAAGACTGTACGGCATGTGCAGAACCCACTAAGAGAAGAAACCATTTTCCAAGGTTGGAGAGGACTGGACTCACAAATACAATCTAGGGTTCTAGTCTCAGCTCTGCTGTTAATGCACTGCAGTGTGGCCTTGATTGAGTGATACAAAAAAGCTGTCTAAGGCCAGCATTCTCTGCGATCTGCTTTGATATGCTAATTCAAAATCCTCTCTGTTCCTCTCCCCATCCCATCTCTCCTCACGTTCTACCTGAACACTCTCCCAGGACCCACCGAAACTCCATGCCTACTTTCTTTCAGTCAGTTAACAAACATTTACTGAAGTCTCACTCTCTGCCAGGCACTGTTCTAGAGGTTAAGGATAGAGGTGTGAAGAAAAAAAACAGAGGAAGATCTTGCCTGCTTGGAGCTTACATTCTAGTAGATCATAAACAATTATACACACAGACACACATACATATGCACATATGTGAACATGCATGCATATGTAGTCTGTTGGAAGGTGGTTAAGTGCTTTGGAAAAGTAAAGTGATAGAGAATAGGAAGTCCCAAACTAGCGGGGGGGAAGGGGTTCCCTGGAGAGCGAAGGTTTCTTTAATTAGCTGATGTTGGAGCAGAGACCTGAAGGAAGTGAGGGAGTTAGCTACGATATTGACTAGAAGAGTGTCCTAGGTAGATGGAACAGCCACTGCAAGACCTGGAGGTGAGAATCGGCTGAGGGCGTACAAAAACAGCCAGGAAGACCCTGTGGCTGGAGCATAGTGGGTAGAGAGGGCAGTTGGAGAGGAGTCAGAAAGGCAGTGAGCCAGACCATGGAGGGCCTTATAGGGAGGCCTTGTAAGGGCTGGGTTCCACTTGAAACAGATTATAGTACATTTCTTCGTTTAAGTAAAATTGTATAATTCAGATTTTTTAATTCATTTAAATGAGTCTCCCTGAAAGCCTCCCGATTAATTCAAACGAGGGGAGTTTTGCCCCAGATTGATGGAAAGAAGCCGGGAAATACACAGCATAATTCCAAGAGGCTAATAACTGGAAAAAATTGGTAACAATACTCAGGCAAACTACGTGGGTAAAGTGAGGCCACCTAACATGCTAGTGTGCCTCTAGCGGGTTCCTTCTCTCGACTCTATTCCCCAGGAAGCAAGAGGACCCTGTAAGGAAGGGCCTGGCCTGGACAGTGGAAAACACAAGATGGAATGATCACGATAGACCCAGAGAGCAGGTTCATTCAGGGGCTCTGAGTGGATGGATCCCCCAGGATGATGTTCAGTTGGGTCCATACAGCAGAGAGGAAGAGCAATCCTGACCCAAAGCACAGGATTGGGGGGATAAAGCGGTTTCCTTCTCCAGGGCCTTCAAAGGCTACACAAAACTCGGGCAGCAGAAGGTGAAAGACAGAAAGCCAGCCAGGCGGAAGAGGCTCTAACAAAGAAGGATGAAAGAGGGAATTCCTAGAAGAGAATGATTGGATTCCAAGTCTGTGCCACGCTGAATTTCTAACAGGACACAGCAACTAGGGGTGACCTCATCAGTATGCACGTATCATACCCAGAGTCCCACACCTGTCGTCTAAATCCTACACTTGCACGCTCAAGTATGTGGTAGTCCCGGCCTGACCACAGCGGGTGGGGCGAGCAGAGGAGAAAGGGGAGGAGTCGCGGGGGCAGCTGGCTCCAAGGGTGGAAGTCAGGGGGCTTGCAGAGGACAAAGAGAATCCTTAGGGATCCCCCGAGAGAGACTCCTGTTCAGGGGGATCCCTGGGAGCACTCATCTTGCTGCCAGAAATCAATCACTCCATCAGTCATGTCGGTTGTGAACGAGTAGCACCCTCGAGTCCCCCCAACTGTCCTGCCACTGTCCAATTTCATTCTGTGGATGCTCCCAAGGCCTGCCCTAAACAGAGCCCTCCCCAGGAGGACTTGCTTTCTGATGGGATCCTTTGCAAGGTGCAGACTCAGCGAGGCAGATCCTGGGTGGTGTGGACTTCCTAGACCTGACAACCAATGCCCAAAAAGGAAGGATGCTCACAGGGGCAGTTCAGCCCAACTTCCCGCCCGCAGGAAGGATGCTCACAGGGCCAGCTCAGCCCAACTTCCCGCCCGCAGGAAGGATGCTCACAGGGCCAGCTCAGCCCAACTTCCCGCCCGCAGGAAGGATGCTCACAGGGCCAGCGCAGCCCAACTTCCCGCCCGCAGGAAGGATGCTCACAGGGCCAGCTCAGCCCAACTTCCCACCCGCAGCAGGGACCCAGCAGTGTGGCTGCCTCCACAAACACTTCTCAGACTGCCCGGTGCTCTTTCTAGACCTGTCCTCTCCGAGGCTGCCCTGGGACTCTGTATCAAGATGCAGGAAGGTGAGTTTGAGGGGTCGGGCTAGGTCATCGCTGTCATCACCTGGGACCACAGCTCCCCTGGACCATTTCCAGTTGTGAAGAAGATCAAGTCTCCTCCATTTGGGAGAGAAGGTTATTCCAGCAGCCCCCATCACCACCACGCACTCCAGGTAGAAATACCAGAAATACATTTCCCAGAAGAAGATATTTTAGTACAGATCCCTCATGTCACTGCAGCCTCCCACTCAGCCAGCTTTCTAGCAAAATGAAAATTAAGAGTAATTTCAGGTTGCTGGGGCCCCTGAAAAAGGTCTTTTATCTTCCACCGAGGATAAAAGTGAAGGATGGACTGGGCCAGGCGAGGTCATTCCACAAGGATTTGTTTGGCCAACCAGGCTGGACCCTGACTTTTAAATGGAGTAGGGTGAGAGCAGCAACCTCATCTTATATTGTGAGCCTCCTGTGTGTTGGTGGGCAGGGAAGGAGAGGGGAGGGGTGAGTCCACTGTGCCCGGCTGGAAAAAATCAAAGAGTTTTTCCTGGAAGCCTCTCTTCTGGCTGCGAGAGCTTCCACACACACAGTCAGGCACACCACGGTGGTTGTGCAAACCTCCCACAGAGATGTTTGATGAGATTAGTCACTTTCTGCCGGGGTGGTCCATGCGTAGGAGACTTCAAGACCTCTGATGCTGGGCAGTGTCCAGGTCAAGGTGGTGACTCAAGTGTGCCCTCCTCCAGGGAGGCAGGCCAGGTGGGGGCTGGGTCACTGCTTCACATGGCCCCAGAGGTTGGCTTCCCAATAAATGCTATCCTGAAGGAGTGGGAACAAGCCAGCGTGAAAGGTGCCATGCACAGAGCAAGCTCTAAGGTGGCAGTCCACAGCTCTGGACTACAGACTCAGAGAAAAACTGAAGCAACCAAGCAGGTGGCCGTGTTTGCTGAAAGGGAGATGAATTCTGCCTCCTTTCAAGTCATTTTGCCCCAGGCCGGTGAGTTCAGGAAGGGCTGCCAGACACAGAATCACAGAATCCCACTGCGGAAGGAAGCCTGGGGAGCAGTCCCTCTGACCTCTCCCTTTGCAGATGAGGGCAGGAGAGTCCAGGGAGGGTAAGCGACTTGCCCATAGCCATGCAGGGCTCTCAGGGAGTTCTCTGTGCATTCGGGACCCTTGTCCCCTCCCCAGTCACTGGGGTGGCAGCTCCATTTGCTCTTGGCCACAGGTTCTCTGCAGGTACAGAGAAACCTTGGAGCAAATTACAGAATGATGCCCCCTCCTCAGAGCTGAGACCCAGGTTAGGTGCACAGATGGGTGAGTTGACAGTGGGTGGATTTCAGCCCCATTCACCCTGCTTACCAGATGCCTCTAAGCAGAGTACAATCTCACCGTGGCATGCAAAGCCCCCACATTCCAGCCCACACCTATGTATGCCTGGTCCACAGGCTACCTGGCTTCTCTCCTCGCACCCCTTGGACCCCGTACTTTCCTCCCAGCTTTCTCCTACACCAACTCCCCTGTGAGTTCACCTCCCTTTCCACAATGGGCTAGCGTGCCCTCTCTCTTCCTCCAACTTGAGGATTTCAGCCCTGTCACCCATCAGTCACTGCCCACTGCAAACCCTCAGAGTTCTAACTGCCTGGGATAGACAGCTTCGTCTCAGAGGTCATCTAGAGCAGGGGCTGGCAAACTACAGCCCATGAGCCAAATCTGGCCTGTGCCTGTTACTGTAAATAAAGTTTTGTTGGAACACAGCCACGCCTAGTCATTGACATTGCCTATGACTGCCTTGGAACTACAGCAGAACAGTTGCTAGTTACAATGGAAATGGCATAGCACACAAGGCCTGTCATTTTCACCATCTGGCCCTTTACAGAGAAAGCGTGCCCATCCCTGACCTAAAGCAAACTTTCCAAGGCTCAGAGAAGTTCAGTGACCTAGCTGATGTCACCAGCTGCTGGATGGCAAAGCCAGCATTCGAACCTGGATCCCCTGACACTCCTTCTGGTATATTCCAGACTCTTTGAAGAAAGAAAAGACTATACCATGTCCTCAGACTCTCACCCCATTGCCAACCTTTTTGTTGTTGTTTTGAGACGGAGTCTCACGCTTTTGCCCAGGCTGGAGTGCAGTGGCATGATCTCAGCTCACTGTAACCTTTGCCTCCTGGGTACAAGCGATTCTTCTGCCTTAGCCTCCTGAGTAGCTGGGATCACAGGCACCCGCCCAGCTAATATTTTGTATTTTTAGTAGAGACGGGGTTTCGCCATGTTGGCCAGGCTGGTCTTGAACTCCTGACCTCAGGTGATCTACCCACTGAGGCCTCCCAAAGTGCTGGGATTACAGGTGTGAGCCACCATGCCCAGCCCCCGCCAGCCTTCTTTCTATACACAAAAGCACACAAAGAAGAAATGGCTCTAGTTAGAAAACATCAAGGTGGCTCAGAACTCATACCCTCCTGGGGCTCTCCCTGCAGGAATCTCCTAGGAGCCTGAGGTAGCAAAGCCCGTTCCGCTTTTGCATCAGGCCTGACAGGCTGACCCCACACCAGCCCACCTCCCATCGGTGTTGACATTCCCCTCAGCTCAGCTCCCCATCTGATCAATATTTATTCACTATTTTGAGCTGGTGCACTTGCTCTGGCAGCACATCCTCTGCCTGCATGCCTGGAGAGGGGGAAGCCAGTCAAAGGGACTCCTAAGAGCGTGACATTTGCATCTTCTGTAGCCACCGTCCCCAGTGGCTCACAGATCACTTCAACTGATTTACCAACACAAGGAAGTTTCTTTCTTTCCTCTCTTTCTTCTCTCTTCCTGCCCTCTCAATTCCACTTGGCAATGCTTGCAAGAACACAGCCCCCGGGGCCTGATCAGCCATGTTCTCTTGTCTGCCACGGGGAATCCGTGAAAGCTTCTTAGGCCACAGCGAGGAGGAGGAAGGAAGAAGATCCAAGCATGGGTCCCAGTGCAGCTTCTCTCACCGCCAAAAGGAGCCTGGTGGCCAGCAGGTGCTGAGGAGTCCTGGAGGCTGGGGCAGGGTGGCCACTGGGCCGAGGGAGTGGCTGAGCACCCGTGTGCCAGGGCATGTGGCAGAGTACTGCACTGAATCCTGACACCACGCCTTGGAGGCAGGGACCACTATTTCCATTTCACAGATGAGCAAACTGAAACTCACACTGGACGTGGTCACCCTCTTGGTCAGTGGCCAATCTGGAACTCAGACTCAGGTCTGCCTGATTCCCAAACTTACACACTATCTTCTTTAACCATGGCGCCCCCAAGGTAAGAACTGTCCAGGCAGGTCCAAGCGAGTAAGATCCTAGCTGGTCAGTCTCTTTCCTGGAAAAGCCACCTTCCATCAAAGCCATTCCCAGCAAGGTCATTATCGATCCCAGCAAAATCAGATGGCAAGCCCTGAAGTAGAATGCCACCCCCATCTCCCTACCCCACCGGAAAGGCTCTGGGCAGGGGCCTGTGTCCTTGGGCAGCGTCTTCCTCCCCTCTCCTTCCTCCCTCATTTCAAGTCCACACCGTACTTGATTTAATGAAGTTGCTTATAGAACTCCCTCCTCATTGCCCTGTGGGCTCCCTTGTGAAGGCCACAAAGGTCTACTCAGTCCTGCATCTGCGGATGGTCTGTTACTGCTGACCTGCACAAGCGCAAGGCTGCCGGAGAGGGAGGAGAGGGAGCAATGATGAAGCCCAATTAAGTGGAGCAACCGATGGTCAGCACAGGCAGAGCACACAGGTGGCATGTGTGACTCATTTCAGGGTGGCAGCCTGGCATGACAGCTACAGCACAGGGCCCCAAGCCAGCCCATTAAGTTTGTGTCTGAGCACTGCCATACGC
Organism: Theropithecus gelada; assembly: GCF_003255815.1. NCBI lineage: Eukaryota > Metazoa > Chordata > Mammalia > Primates > Cercopithecidae > Theropithecus > Theropithecus gelada. Next base: position 20,257,092 of record NC_037676.1, read on the forward strand.
CATAACATCTCAGGGAAGATAGTAACCTCGCCACACCTCAGTGTGCTTGTCTGTAGACTGGGCTGCACCACCAGCCTCACTGCATCCTAATGGGGATGAAACGAGGTATTAGTCATAGTTTTGGAATGATGTCTGGCACATGGCGAGGGCTATGTAAGCATGAGTTAATTCTTAAATATATGTACTTTTAAATATCTACATTTGGTTTTGGTTTGGTTTGCAGTAGTGCTATTAAAATCCTCCTAAAATGTCTGATACGATTTTTCCACTCTGGAAGGTACAGCACAAAAACTCCACACTAAAAGAGGAATGTGGCAAATACGTCTGGTTAATTGACGCTCTGCATGGCCTTGATTGTGTAAACAACATCTTTGCGAGGTTTTCAGAGCCCTTTCTATTTACTCACTTGGTTGAACGTAGGAGGTAAAGTGATGAAGCCATACGGCTGGGTTTTTAGAAAACACATCAGACCTTAAAGATTCAATGTGGTCACCTCGGCAGGCTGTGATCACCCCCATCGCTCATGATGCCGGAGGTACGCCTTGCAGGGGAGGCGATGCACTGGGCCGGAAAAGCCCAGCTGACGGCTTAGTCAGCCTCAGCAGCCTCTGTTCATCTCTGTCTCGGTCTCTCTCCTCTCTTCCAGAGCTTGTTTAGAGGTGAGAAGGACCTGAACCATCTAATACAATTTTGTAGGTGAGGCAACAAAGATTGAACAAGAGTGCCTGAAAGTCACCCATAAATGACTAGAAGGCAGTCACTCCACCGTGTAAACTCACTACAGAGAATGTCATCAACCTTACTTACCGGTACGGCTTCTAAATGACTTTGTATTTTCCTAAAAAATTGAATCAATTTTTAAAAGATGAATGGGCCAGGTGCAGTGGCTCATGCCTGTAATCCCAGCACTTTGAGAGCTGAGGTAGATAGATCACTTGAGGTCAGGAGTCCAAGACCAGCCTGACCAACATGGTGAAACCCCATCTCTACTAAAAAAAAAAAAAAAAAAAAAAAGATTACAAAAATTAGCTGGGTGTGGCGGCAGGTGCCTGTAATCCCAGCTACTCAGGAGGCTGAGGCAAGAGAATCACTTAAACCTGGGAGGCAGAGGTTGCAGTGAGGTGAGATTGTGCCACTGCACTCCAGCCAAAAAAAAAAAAATTACCTACCCCCACTGAGACTCTTAAAAAATGAGCAACAAACAGGTGATGAATCTGTTTACTTGTATTAACAGAGTATGGGCGAGGAGCATGGGTGGGTCACGCCTGTAATCTCAGACTTTGGGAGACTGAAGCAGGAGGATCCCTTGAGGCCAGACAATTGGGATCAGCCTGGGCAACATAATGAGATTCCATCTCTACCAAATAATACAATGACTAGGGTGTAGTGCATACACCCGTAGTTCCAACTACTTGGGCGTCTAGGGTGGGAGGATCGCTTGGACCCAGGAGCTTGAGGTTGCAGTGAGCTGTGACCATACCACCACACTCTAGCCTGGGCAATAGAGTGAGACCCTGTCTCAAAAAATCATAAAAATATTTAAATAAACACATAAGTTTTTAAAAATATGCAGCATGTGACCAGTCTCAGCATATTTGGGAGGGGCAGCCCAATTTAAACTGACTTCACAGATTAGAAAATGCTGGTAAAGAATTTCTCCAGCTGGCAGTGAACACCGGGGCTTTGATCTTCGTAGTAAAGGAAAGTCTACATCTTAGGCATTTGACGGTCTGTGGCTGGGAACTAGAGACAGGTGCATATGTGTGGATGTACACACACACACGCACATACACAAGCCCCTTTCAGCATGAAGTGAGGCCATCGGTGAATGCACACACTCACACACACACACAAGCCCCTTTGGCATGAAGTGAAGCCATAGCAGGTGGGCTATCAGACCCTCAGAGGCAGGAATCAGCAGGCAGCTGACACTGGGAGGCTAACCCAGAGACCCGGTGGGCTCCTCAGTGAGCAGGGCGAAAAGTCTGGATTGGCCAAAGGTGTCCATCCTGGCAGGCCTGGGACCACCATCAGAAAGGTCTGTGGGAGACAGGAGGGCACCTCCAGGGCCTGAGCATCCCCGTCAGGGCAGGACCAGCAAGAGCAGTGCTGAGCCCAGTTCTGGGAAACCTGTGTGCCAAGCCGATTGCAAAGGCAGGGCCTGGAGTGCCAGGAACTAAGATGACGACACTGTGTTTGGTCTTGATACCAGGTAGGCGCCATGCTGTGAGGACCACCGTGGGTCAACATGGGACCTGAGACACTGCTCACCCAATCCTGAGCTTCTGAATTGGCCACCTTATATGGCTTCACCCTTGACAAGGTATCAGAGCCTAGAAAAAGCAGTGAGCCAGACTTACAGACAGAGGCATGCCCCGATCAGGATTTATACCCTTTGCTGACTCGGGGGCTAAGGCACAGGGCCCTGGATTACATGTGGCTGCAGTCTCCCACAGCCATTCTAAAATAATCTAAAAATTGGTCTCTGGTGGCCGAGCGTGGTGGCTCATGCCTGTAATCCCAACACGTTGGGAGGCCAAGGCGGGCAGATTACTTGAGGTCAGGAGTTCGACACCAGCCGGGCCAACATAGCAAACCCTCCTCTCTACTAAAAATACAAAAAAAAAAAAAAATTAGCCAAGCATAGTGGCACACACCTGTAATCCCAGTTACTTGGGAGGCTGAGGCACAGGAATTGCTCGAACCCAGGAGCCAGAGACCACAGTTGAGCCAAGATCACGCCACTGCACTCCAACCTGGGTGAGAGTGTGACTGTCTCAAAAAAAAAAAAAAAAATCTATCTCTGGTGGTCTCTACTAATCTTTCCATGATTAACTTCCTGTTTTTGGTCCCTCAACACCAATTTCAATGTCTAGTCTCAAATGTCTTAATGTTACTAGAATTCATTCACACCATTAAATTAACTAACATTAAGATGGCAACATTTTACTCTTCCAGTTCTATTTGCATATTTTGAGAGAACCACAAATAAGAATCATCTCAACCAAAGGAACGAATAATCGTAATCGTAAAATTTCAGCCATGTGATACTTGGATAGGGAGACATTTTAGGGCAGAGTAAAGCTAGCTAGTATCCATTCCTCCTTCATAATCCCACCTCACTTTCCTCCCAGGAAAGTTTCTCTCCCCCATGATGTAGCCTAAGGGCTTACCTCCTATTAGAGATACCAGACATGACATATATATCCTCCCTCTCACACCCAGCTATGGCAGAAGGCAGGCATAAGGCCCAGTTCAGTCACATGGGCAATGGTTGGCAGCAGAATGATGACCCTGCAGATCCTGCCTTCCAGTCCCTCAGATGCCCTCTGGTCGCTGCCCTCGCCTCCCGTGATCCCTCCACCTTCCACGAATTCTGTGAGCCACCTTCTCCCATAGCCTTCCAGTAAAGTACTTTTTAAGTTAAATGGTCTTTGCTGTTTGCAAAGAACATGGATTCCTAAGTGGATGCCATGACCACGTCTACTCTCAGTAAGGCCAGCGATGGCTGGACGGAGACCTGGCTGGCTCACTGTATGCCTTCCATGCAGAGGTTGGAAGGCAATACACCACAGCGATGAATGCCGTGAACGGATGCTGCTCACATATGTACAACCAGAAGCAAAAGCCATTGAGGACCTGCGACTGGGAGATGGGAAAACTGCATCCTGTTGTCCAGTTGAAATGGGATGGGCTCACATGTAGCCCTGAAGGCCAGGCTGACAGTAGAAACATCCTCTTGCGTGCCAGTCTTCCATTCGCCCTCCTGCCATGGGTATATACTCACACGTGCGTATGAACATGTGCAAGCCTGCACACGCCCACACGCACATGTACACATGCTCACATACATGCACACACTCACACACTTGGCCGGCAGGCATCCTCCTGGTCCTCTCTGGGGAGAATCTCTCTTGGAGACTATGGCAGGCCGAGCATCCAAGTGCGGCCTGGGTAGCAAGTGGAGAAACAGGAAAGGAAGGAATAGAGGGAGACCCAAAAAATACTTATGCTTTCAGACCATGACCCCAGAACATTTCACAATCATCTCCTTCTCTGGTGGGACCCAAAAGGCCAGGTCACTGCACTCACAATTACACATCTCAAATAAGCCAGGAGTCCTAGAGGGACATACCACTTTGCTCTGTGTAAGACTAACAGGGCCACCCAGACAGCCTGACAATAGAACATTCCCAACGTACGATGCCAAGCTGTCGCTCCCCACCATGCCCACGTCCACTACATTCTCTTCCAGTCTGGGAGCCACAGGCATTTGTGCCGACTGGAGAGGTGAGCAAGGAGGGAACAGAACAGCCCACCAGGCTCAGCACAGCAGAGACCCGCAGATCCCGCCCCCAGTGTCAAACCAGCTCCTAACGGAACTCCATCTACCCACAGTGCGGACACACGGGACAGACCTATGGGTGCACACACATGCACACAGGCACACACACGGACACACATTTCCCCAGCCCACCGGGAGCACCCCTTACACAAGTTAACACCGGACCAAGAACAAAACGGGGGCAAAACCCCACGGGACCGAGGCAGAGGCGGCTTGCTTCCTAGCACGTTTATTGGAGCCTTGGTTAAGCGTGGATGCGGATCAGAAGCCCCCACCAGAGCCGAGCCAGGCCGACTGGAGCAGGGCACTGGGGGGCAATGTCCTTTTTCCCCATTATAGACAACAGTGTTAAAAAAAATAAACTTTACAATAATACATTTTCGCTCATCTGTTGGGGTATTGTTTCCATAGTTCTGTTGCTTAAAAAAAGGAAAGAAAGGGGAAAACCACACAATATATGTATATGGATGTATATATACATATATGTTGGGAGAGGAGCCCCGGTGTGTACATACACTTGGCGTATGTCTAGGAAATTAGGAAAGAGAAAGTGGAAAGGAAGAGGAGGGAGAAGAGAGCAGGAGAGCTGGAGGGAACAGGGTGCGGCAGACACACACCCGGCTGTGGTCTCTCCCCTCCCTCTCCCCAAAGGGAGACCTGCCAAAGGACCCACGAGAAACCAAAAAAAGCCAACAAAGGACCATTTCTCTCTGACTTCAAAATTTCTGCCACCAAGAAAGAAGGTGATGCCCGAGTTTTGCTGCCCCGCCACAAAGGGCTCTCCCAGGCAGGCTGAGCTCCCAAGCCGTCCTGGAGCTGGCCCCAGCCCCACCACTCTGTGCTAGTCACGGGGAGCCCAGCGCAGTGCTAACCCCCTCCACCGCCATCCGTGGGGAAGTCCCCACACCAGCTGCAGACCCACCAGCCCCACTCGAGGGCAGAGAGGGAGGGCAAAACCACCTCCATCCTCAAAGCCAAAGGGCTGAAGGTGGACCCCCGTGGCCAGCCCCGCTGTCCTGCTAACCGATGCCCTCTGCCAGCCCCCAGCAGGTGCCCAGAGTGGGCAGCGTGGGGAAGCAGCTGTGTCGTCCTGCCCTCAGCCAGCCTCAGGCACAGCCCAGAGTCCCTTCCACTGCAGGCTCTTGTCCGGTCTCTGCTTCAGAAGGGTCCAGAGAGAAAAACACCAGGAGAAAGAGAAGGGCATTTCTAGAGCCTCGTGCCCTCCTCGGTACCAGTTTCCCCCGCCAGGGGACCCCTGGGCCAGCTCTCAGGCTGCCCGCCTGCTTGTCTGTTTGGTTTACAAAAACTTCTCCAGAGAAGAAACCTGGGAGGAGACAGGTTCAGCGACAGGTGGGAAAAACAATTTTTTTTTGCAAGGTGCATGTGTGTCTGTGTGTGTTTCCATTTCGTCAGGCGGCTGTTCTTGTCTGCGTAGCTTTCGAAGATCTTCTTACTCGGTTCCCACAGCCTACAAGGCCAGTTTCAGCATCAGGACAGACAGCACGGTCAAGGCAGCCGACGGTCTGGCTCTGCGGGGGCCTGAGTTAGGTTTGATCACCTTGTTACTCCCTGGGATGATATTTGTCGTGAGCTGAGTCCAGAGCAGGAGGAGAATCAGGAACAAAGAGAATGAAAACAAAGAAAACAATCAGGAGGCCTGGGACCAGGCAGAGAAATGGACTCGGGAAGAACTGGACACCTCAAGCCCCTTTCTTCCATCCACGGGGACCCTCCTTTGCACTCTGAAGGCAGTGCTGACTCTCCTGGAGCTGGCCCAGGCAGAAGCAAAAGGGAGTGCTCTGTCCCTTCTGGTCGCAAGCCCTGGGGTTTGGAGAGGAGGGCAGTGGTCACCAGGAAAACAGGCTACTCCTCCCTGCATCGGGGCTGAGGACCTGTGTCCCAGTGAGGAGGCAGATGGTAGAAAGAACTGAAGGAGAAGGAGGAGAGAAGGAGGAGAGGGGAAGGAGACAGGAGGAGAAGGAGAGGGGAAGGAGAGGGGAAGGGTAGGAAGGGGAGGGGAGGGGTGGAGAAGGGTGGGGAGGGACAGGGAGGGGGGAGGGGAGGGGAGGGGAGGGATGGGAAGGGGAGGGGCGGGAGGGGTATGGGAGGCAAGGGGTGGGAGGTGGGAGGGGAGGGGTGGGAGGTGGGAGGGGAGGGGAGGGAGCCCACATTCTCCCTGTTTCTCAATTTCTTCAAATCCCTCCTCCTCCATGAAGCCCTCCCTGAACATCTTTGTCTGAGTTTCTCTCTTTCTTCTATGAGGTCTCACACTGCCTTTTCTTCTCATCTAAGTTACTATCTTGGGTCTATAAGTCATAGATATAGATATAGATATAAATATAGATATATAGATATAGATATAGATATAGATACATTCCTGTGCTGAGGGTTTCTTCAAGGAAAGAACTGTGTCTGTTTCCACTTCTGTGCCTCCTAAATATCACAGAAATAGTGCCAAGTAGGTGGTCAACACAATTGTCTTAAAGAGTGAGGAAGGTATGGGAGGGCCTCTGCTCAGAGCAGCCATTTGTCTCTCCCCAAGGAGAGAGCCAGGGGCCCTGGAAGCAGCCTTTGCGCTCCCTCACCCTGCCCCAGCAGACTAAGTGCCCACCCTGGTCCACAAGCTCAGCTGGCCCAGCCCATGCGATGAGATTTGAGGGCACTGGATCTGAGGCTCGCCAGGGAAATGCCACCCCTCCCAGCCCAGCCTTCTGCACCCATCCCCACTCTGCCCCCAACTCACCTCTGTGAAGCACATGCTTAACTCTTTGGAGTTGTTGGCCTTCAGCCCCTGCTCCTGCGAGAGAGAAGGCGCCAGTCAGGACAAGTCACCAGGCTGTTCCTGGCCGGGCTTTGTCCAGAGACTTAGATGAGGCCAGGCACTGTTGGCTTCGCTAAGCACAGCCAGTACACACAGTGAAGAGGGGTGGCTCAATTCCACGCAGCACAAAATGCTTCTGTCCTTCTCTGACACCCTCAGCAATTAGGACCTGACTCCTCTGGCTCCTAGAGAACAGAGTTCTAACTCTGCTACCAACTAGCAGCATTATATAGTCATCGGTCATTTGCATGTCTGTCCACATACTCAGAGCAAGTCTTGGGCAGGGACCGTGTCTTCTTTTCCTTACACTGAGCAGTGTCTGGTTCATAACAACAACTCAACAGATTCACTAGATGCCTGCATCCATGAATGAATGAATGAATGCCACAGATCAGAAACAGCCTCCAAGGGCCGGCCAACTCCTGTTAATTTGCCATGGCTAATGGAGGACTCTATAGAAAAAGATCATAAGCATTCATCTGGGCTTGAGGGGAAGAGAGGCGTGATTGATTAGTGATGTCTGCCACTGGTACCCATTAGGTGGATATCTGGCAATCTCACCAGCCCATTTCTGTCCTACACGAATGTGCCCCACCTGGGAGCACTGTGGACAAGGTGAGGGATGAAGAAGGCTGGCTTGGTGATGATTCCAGGATTCTCTACCCTGGCATGGCCACCAGGATGCAGGGCCAGGGGGTGTGCATGATGAACAGCCCTCTGTTATCATCACTGTAATGGAGATCCATGGGAACCAGCTGGGGACGCAGACCTTCCATCCAGGATTCAAACGGCTTGTTCCCAGGGCACTTCCAGGGAGGCTCTGGCCACCAGAAGCAACTGGGAAGCCCAAGAAATTATGCCACAATCACAGCTCTTGGCCAGAAGTATCAATAACCCCTTGGACATCACAGGCAATCTGCCACCCAGGGCATCTGGTCAGCTAAACAAGACCCCAGCTGTCACATGGAGACCCTGGCCAAGAGTAGAGTCACTGCCAATGGTGGAGATAGGGCCACGGTGATGATTAGCACAGCGAGAATGGGACCAGGAGTGTCCCCAGGTGCCAAGGTGATGCCCAGCCAACTCCCCAGCTGCTGCCCTCTGCAGAAGGGCCTGTGCTCTACAACCCTTCCAGACCCAAGGCCTGGATTCCACTCCCCAGGACTTGGTGCTGCTCCAGCTAAGACTGTGTGAGGCCACAGGGCGGGGTGTCGGGGGAAACAGAACACGCCCACCCCCTCGGAGGCTGTGCTGTCATCATGGCCTCGCATCTGCCCTCCCGAGTCCCTTGGCCAATCCTTGCTCAGTCACCTCAGTCCCCACCTGTGACATCCTATGGCTTGTTGGAGTCTGTGCCTGTGGACTGACACCTACGGACGCCCAGCATCACCCTCCTACTCTCATTGTTTCAGGTGTGGCAGGCCAGTCCCTGCCCTTTCTGGGAGTCCCTGTCTTATCCCTGTGTCCCTACCAACAGAGCTCACTAAACCGTTGGGAGCCCTCTCCTTTGACCCCCCCCCACCTCCTACCCCCCCCCCCCCCCCCCCCTCCCCCCTCCCCTCCCCCTTCCCTGTCCCCTCCCCCTCTCCCCCCTCCCCTCTCCCTCTGTCCTCTCCTCTCCTCTGTCCCCTCCCCTTTCCTCACTAAACCAAAGGAACCCACAGGGAATCACAGAGGCAGAAGCCCCCTGCACTCAAGGTCCTCACCGCCTGTCCACCAAATCAGCTCCATTTTTATTTGTTTTGTATATTTGAGTCTTAGCTCTTTTGTGTATTGGAGTCTTAGCTTATTTGTATATCAGAGGTACGCATAAAATTGTTTGGACAATAGTCTACTGCTTAACAAAATAAGGCTTGAGACAACAACCGACAAGAAGGGCCCCAGGGTGGGGCCTACACAACATGCTGTGGCTGTGAGTGCTGCTCTCAGGGGAGCCCCAGACCTAGACACTCTCCAGGGTTACACCCAAGGTCAGCCCACGCAGAGCAGCTGACAAAGCACCCAGCACCTGCCAAGTGCAGCATTTTCCCTGACCTGGGGGCTTGGCCAAGTGTGAAGAGAGAGGATCTAAAGGCTCACAAGGGGGGCCTGCAACTGGATTTTGCTCCTCGGAGTGAGCAGAACTTAACAAGTTCCTCTGAAACAGGATAGAGGGGAGGGGACGCTGGCAAGTATTACACAGGAAAAATGACACGGAAGAGGAGAGTGAAGAAAGCGGTGGAAGGAAGAGAGGAAACCAGGTGAAGGGAGAAGCAGACAAAGAGAAACAGGAAAGAGCGAGAGGGGAAGGGGACAGAGTAAGAGGGGAGGGGACACAGTAGAGGGGAGGGGACAGAGGAGAGGGGATGAGACAGAGGCAGGGAGGGGACAAAGGAAAGGGGAAGGGACGGGGGAGGGGAGAGAAGAGGGAGGGGACAGAGGGAGAGGGGAAGGGACAGAGAAGAGGGGAGGAGACAGAGGAGAGGGAAGGGGACACAGTAGAAGGGAGGGGACAGAGGAGGAGGAGGTGACAGAGGAGGGGGCAGGGGACAGAAGAAAGGGGAAGGGACAGAGGAGAGAGGAGGGGAGAGAAGGGGGAAGGGGCAGAGGAAGAGAGGAAGGGACAGAGAAGAGGGGAGGAGACAGGAGAGGGAAGGGGACACAGTAGAGGGGAAGGGACAGAGGAGGGGGCAGGGGACAGAAGGGGAAGGGACAGAGGAGAGGGGAGAGGAGAGAAGGGGGAGGGGGCAGAGGAAGAGGAGAAGGGACAGAGGAAGAGGGGAGGAGACGGGAGGGAACAGAGGAGAGGAGGGGACAGGAGAGGGGGAGGGAACAGAGGAGAGGGGAGAGAACAGAGGAGAGGGGAGGGGACAGAGGGTAGGGAAGGGACAGAGGAGAGTTGACGGGGCACAGGAGAGAGGATGGGACGGGGAAAAGAGAAGGGACAGAGGAAGCGGAGAGGGGACAGAGGGAAAGGGGAGGGGAGGGCATGGTAAGGGGAGGAAGCTGAGGGAGAAAGATAGCAGGAGGGGAGGGGACAGAAGAACAAAAGACAGAGGGAAGAAATAGAGGAAGGAGGCAATAGAGGGCCTGGGAGAGAATGAAGTGGGAGGCGAGGGGGCTGAGGACAACCACTGTACCCTCTCATCTGATGCTGATTATCAGGGGACAGTGAAACACCTCCCTGGGCCAGCCCCAAGGGACGTCTGCCCCAAGGCGCGGTCTCTGCCAGGGGCGACAGAGCCCTTGGGTGGGAGTGTTGCCCAGCAGCAGACCTTTTCTGAAAGCAGCACCCAGTGGGGGGAAGGGCAGAAAAAGAGACCACCTCTGATGCCAAAACCACCAGTGTCTCAAATTCAGTGCCTCCCTACCCTCCAGGAGCTCATACTCTGAGAAATAAACTCGCACATAACCACTGACATGGTCTGGTTGTGTCCCCACCCAAATCTCATCTTGAATTGTAGCTTCTATAATTCCTATGTGTCATGGGAGGGAACCGGTGGGAGATAACTGAATCATGGGGGTGGGTATCTTCTGTGCTGTTCTCGTGGTAGTGAGTAAGTCTCATGAGATCTGATGGTTTTATACATGGGAGTTCCCCTGCACACGCTCTCTCTTTGCCAGTCACCATGTAAGACGTCCCTGTGCTCTTCATCTTCCACCATGATTGTGAGGCCTCCCCGGCCATGTGGAACTGTGCGTCCACTGAACCTCTTTCCTTTATGAATTACCCGGTCTCAGGTATGTCTTTATTAGCAGCGTGAGAACAGACTAATACAACCGCCTTCACGGCAGATGAATACACAGAGGGGAGAGAAGGATGCCTGAGAGTCTAGGGAAACAGCCTGGGACTTACTCCGTCCCTACTCAGAGCCTGTCATCCCCTGGAGGTGTCTGTGGCTCCAGTCCCAAAGTGCACAGGCCTGGGCTGCAAGGATGGCAGGACACAGGGCTGCTAACAGTAAATCCTCCACCATGGAAGCAGCACGGGGACTCTGGGAAGAGCCGACCCCCAAGGGCTGCGCTGTGGGTGCCACCAGGAGCATTAAAGAACTGGCTCTTGCAGATGGCACTGGGCGAAGGACGCACACACAGAGGAAGGACAGTGGGAAAGGCATGCTTCATCCTTCCAGAGCTTTCTCCCAGGGATGCTCCGTTGCCCAGGAAGTGAGAAGGAAATTATTGTCTTCCTCCTCTTCCTTGCCTACCTCCTACCTACCCCAAAAGCCTGGGCCAGCAGTCCCAGAGCCTCGCTGGTCTAGTGTTTTCCTGCTGGCTGGAGCTGCGGTTCTCCAGCGCTCCCTGCTTCTGTCCCTGGCCCTGCCTCTAAATCTCAGTGCCCCTGGCCTTCCTCCCTAACCTGGGCCATCCCCAGTAACTCACACCTCTCACATCATCTCCATCACAACAACTCAACGCTGCCTGTGACAGCAGACAATGCACACAGGGTGTGGTTGTGTTTCAGTAACACTTCATTTGTAAAACCAGGCACAGCAGACCCCCTCTCTGCACAGTAGACCCCTACTCAGCACTCTGTGCTGTTCTGACTGTGCCTTGGCTCCGCTGCTGGTTCACCTGGGGCAGTCCGCCCACTGCAACCCCACACCCATTCTCCCAATTCTTTTCAGGCCTAGCAGCAGGCATTGCTATGCCCATGGGTCCTTGGCCTCCACTCCCAGTCAATGCACTCTCTCCGTCCTCTGGACCCCATCATCCTCTATCAGTCCCGCACGCGGCAGGTGCACAAATCACCTTCTCCCTCATAGACATCTGAGCTTCATCCTGTCCATCCTCCAGCACCGGGACCACAGTCCTGGCCCATGATGCTTGTTAGCCTTGGTGCCTGCAATGTAGTGATGTGCAATAAGAATTTCTGTTGAGTCAATGAATGAATGCACTGACAGATCTCTCAGTACCATGCTCTGAGGTCCACAGGCCTGTGTGCTGGGTATAAGACCCATCCTGAAGCAGGCAGGAGGAGGAAGGAGAGAGAGGTGGCCACTGGCTGCAGAGTCGGCAGCAGGCATGCAGTGAGGGGGCCTTGGGGCAATCTCTCAAAACTCATTTTTAATTTGCCCAAGATGTGATTGGCAATCTGAATCACAGGTGGGCAGGTGGAGACGGGGGTGGCAAAGGAGATGGTGTGTTGTAGGGCTCCCCGGTGCTGGGAAAGGTAGGACTCCAGCTGATCTTATGGGGCCCTGCAAATTGGCATTCTGGGCCCAGAGCAGCCCCAGGGGAGTGTTGGGGAGAACAGCAGGCCATGGCCAGGGAAGCACCAACCATCGCCCATCTCCCCCCAGCCCCCACTGCACTGCCCTGTCCAGGCCCCATCATAAGACCAAGAGTCTCTAACAAACCTTCCTACATCTTCAATAGAAAAGCATCTTCGCCTCTGCAGCTGCCCAGTCCTGTGCTTACAGGGGGCACCCAGGAGGAGGAGGAGAGCTGCAGGCACTGAAAGACACAGACCCCATCCTCCAGGACAGCAGGGAGTTCCAATAAATCAAATGAACTGGGGACTCCGGGGTCTCTCTTTCCACCTGAATGGAGCACCCACTCCACGCCAGGCACTGTGCACCCAGCTACGCAGGGTGACACAGGAGGGTGAGATGCTACTCTGGCCTCTGGGGACCCTGGCCTAGCAGGGGAGAGGAGAACACATCATGATGGGGCCATGAACACGCAGAGCGGGAGCCCAAAGCAGGCAGAAGGCAACCTGGTGTGGAATTGGAGAAGGCATTCCCAAGAGGTGACATCGGGGTAGGACGCACCAGGTGGAGAGGAAAGGGAGAGGGGAAAGGAGAGACATCTTGCTCAGAGGAACGGCCAAGTGCACGTCAGCAGCTGACTCACCCATCCTGCACGTGTCCAAGACTGACCTGACACTCAGGTTCCCTGTTCCAGAGCCCAGTGGGGTGGAGAGAAGGGCGAGGGAATTCAGATGAGGTATATATTTAATAAACATGGGCCGGGCCAGAAGGCTCCAGGAAAGACCATTCTGCAGACCCTATCAGGTCTCTCCAAGGTCCACAGAGCCCCAGGCAGGCAGGGTTGCCCAGAGAGGGGGCCACACCCTGAAGGAGACACTTCTGAGAGGAGGACCTAAGACACCAGGGCCAACTCGGAGGGGGCTCCTGGCTCTAGTGTGGTGGCGTCCAAGACACCCACAGCCCTCCTCAACAGCCCCACTCCCACTGTGGAAAGTCCTTTGCGGGGAGCAGATTTGGAGGAGGAGGAAGCAGAAGGTGGCCGGTGGACAGGGTTCCTGGCCCTTCTCGACTGCCAACTGGCTGTGGGGCTGTGGACATGCTGCTGTCATCACCAGGCCTCTGGTCGCTTGTGTTTGGGAAGATCTTGGAGGGTCCTTCAAGTCTTGACATACAGATACCCATGTAGGAACCCAACTGGCTACCATCTCTGGGGTTCCCTAAGCCTTCCCCCAAGGAAGAAGGAAGGACAGAGATCAGCAAAATAATCTTGCCTCTGTCTCTAGGGTATATCTAGGGTGTACAGGCTCCCCCAACCCTTCCTCCCATCCAGGCTCAGCTCTCGGTCCCTGCAATCACTCAGGGACTCCTTCCTATAGCTGTGGGTGCCCCTAACACCCAAGGGCCCCACAAGGGCCACCACAGAGTCACTCAATCAGAGATGGTCCAAGCTAGGAGAGCTGAGAGACGGGGGACAGATGTGGGCTGGGGAGGAGGGAAGGCACCCCGGCCAGTCCCAGACAAGCCAAGGGCAGAGGCGAGAGCTTACTCACTTGACACTTCCAGCTCCCAGCATGGGATAGTAGGTGCTCATTAAAAACATTATAATTAAAACTGAATCAGAGGCCCTTCCTCTTCCATTTCTCTGAGAAGAAACCTGGAGGGTGGTGGTGGTTGGACCCCTTTTGAGGGTCTATTTCTCCTCCTTTCCTCCTGGGAGGCTCTCTCAGCTGTCCTGCCCAGACTGACTTAGTCCACAGGCCTCCAGCCACCTGCCAGGCAGCCTCCCCAGACCCTGGATTTGTAACACCTAACATTTGTGCAGCATTCCTCCACTGACCAAGCACTTTCGCATATACCATCTCACATAGAGATCACCCGTATCTCCACTGAGATCAAACCAAGATTTGAGCAAGCCCCCCAATGGTGAGACCACAGAAAACCAGGCAGGGGCTAAAAGAAACCAAGTAACCGATGGCTTGGCAAACTGCAGGAGAAAAAGAATTAAATGGGCCTCAGAATCATCAGGGCTGACGGTGAAGGGGGCTGGGTGGGGGTCCCAAAGCCATGGCTTTGGACTTTACAACCACAAGGAAGCACAGTGGGAGTCCTCGGAAGGTTGCCAGCATCCTCTTAAGTCAGCCTCTCTCCAGATGGGCCAGCCCAAGGGGCTCAGAACGAAGGGTGCATGCAGGAGGCTGGTGAGGTCTGGATGACCTGACAGGTGGCAGAGCCCTGACTGGCTGAGCTGCCTGCCGCTCTAGCATGAAATTGAGCAATTGTCTGCAGAGTAGGACCCCGAGCCCCCTGCTCACAGCCACTCAAGCATATCCAGTGTCATTAGGAGCTGCCCAAGGGTGACAACAGCACCTCAGCTCCAATCAGGAGGGGAGCGAAGTGGAAGGAGCAGGAAATGGAAGAGCTCCCCACCCAGCCGCCAGGAGGGCACTTAGAGGTCAGCTGCTTCTGAGCAGGGGGGCACACAAGGGAAGTAGAAGGAGTCGGAAAGAGAAGGGGAGGGCTTCCCTAACCAGAAGAGGCACACGCACTTCTCCAATGGGTGCCCAGGAAGGATTTGAACCCCCGCCAAGCTGGGTCCCTGCTCAAGCCTGCATCCTGGCACTGTGGATGTGCACTGTTGACCCTATGAGCCTGCTGCCCCACTCAGACGGGTGCCTCGCTGCCCCACACACAGCCAGGGCTTGTTCCCCCTGCACCTACGCCGAGGCTGTGCCCCACTGCCTGCTCTTCAGACCCCACAGCCTGCAAGGCAGGTATAACACTGTGATGTAACGGGTTTAACATTTCCAAGGTGAATGCCCAAATGAAGGAACGGGAGAAGAATGAACCCCAGCAGCTCCTCCCTGCCTCTCGGGTCCCTGATCGAAAGGGAGGACCCTCCCTCCCCGGCCTCAGCTGAGTCATTTCCCACACCACTTCCGGCACCATGGTGCTCCCCCCATGCCTCAGCCACACCCCCCTCACCTGGACAGACGTGCAGGTGGTGATGACACTGGTCCCCAGGCTGGTGCTGTCACTGAGGTCATCTGGCAAAGAAGGCGTCTTCTCCACCCGAGGAGCCTGGGTGGCCTGGAATGAGGGGCCTTTAGGGGACACGTTCACATCTGTGCCGTTGCCAAAGGCCTGGATGGCGTTCCCTGGCATGGGAGTGAGGGTAGATGCAGAGAAGTCAGGACCCACGTCCATCACTCCTGTCCCTGCCCCTCACCGTGACCATCCCCTTCCCTGGAATAGTCCAGAAGTCGGGACAGGGCATGGTACTGGCAGATTCCCTCTGCTGAACCTCTTTTTCAGATACCTACAAAGGTCTCACAGCTATATATAGCAGAATATATACAGAATATAGCAAGAGAGGTTAAAAAACAAAGAATCCAGAATAGCAAGAAGTGTACGTGATGGGGAACACAGAAGAAAAAAGGAGAAAAAGAAGGGGGTGGGATGCAGGGGAGCCTAGGGGAGGAGGGGGCCACCTCCTCTGCATGGTGCCACCGGCCACACCTCCCAAAGCTCCTCATCCCCAGCTCCCTAGTCACAGGCTCTTCCGGGTCCTGTGCCTCCTCGGACGTTCCCAGGTCCCCACCCTGGCATGCAGGGGCCCCACATTCAGCCCTCTGCCTGCTCCACACCACAGGCTCTCCCTGGGTGGTCTCTGCTCCTCCCACACCATCCAGAGAGGTGCCCAGAAAACCTCCGCCTCCACGTGCCACATGCATCTCAAACTCGTTATGTCTAAGCCTGGGCTAAGTGTCTCCTCCTACCCTTGTCAACGCTCTTTTCCCTCTGACCCCTCATACTGCAGCCTTGAAGGTATCATCTCTTATCTACCCAGGTCCCCCATGTCAGAATCCTGAGGGTCACCCATGGTGCCTCCCTGCACATCTGCTGGCAGCCCGCTGAGCCCACCTCCTAAAGATCCCTCCACCCCATTTCCCATCGTTGTTCCCCTCCCACTGCTCTGGTTCACAGCCACCATTTGTGCCCCTGTAAGCAGCTACTATGGCCTTCTGATGGGCCTCTCTGTGTCACGTCACCTGTCGGAATTGATTCAGTCTGACCCCCACTGCCTCACAACACAGGCAGATTCGCTTTCTGGAATGCTGATCTGATCTCACACCCTTGCTGACATTCCTTCAAACACCTTCACCACCACTGTCACCCCTGCAGGACAAGAAGATCTAAATGCCTCAGGCCTACAAGGCCCTGCATGACAAGGATGCTGTCTACCTGTCCAGATCACTCTTGCCACTCTGGCCATCTTCAGTGCTATGTAGCAAGGCTATATGATTGGCAGTTCCCTCCACCCGCCATGGTCTTCTGTGGAGCCCAGGACCTCTGCCCAGGGTGGACTGGCAGGCACCCCCTGCCTCTTCAACTGACCGATGCCCAGCTAAGCATCCACAGATACATTTTCCAAGAAGCCTTCGGGGCCTCCCTCTTCCTGGCTGACTTGGGCATCCCCACCCTGGGCTCCTCAAGAACCCTGTGCAGACCCCTCCTCTAGAGCAGCTCACTTGCACTGTGATCACGAGTGACCCCTCTCAGTCCACCTCCATCAGGCTATACCTCCTCAATGACTTGGATCCTTGAATCTCCAGTGCCACACAGAGAGGGAGGAACAGAAGGATGGAGAGATGGACAGAATAAATACAGGAGGGAAGGAAATAGGGAAGAAACCTTCAGGTGGGCATGGGTGGCAATGGATGTTGGGCTGGAAAGATCAAAGGCAGACTGAGCTAGACTGTGGCTAAAGTTTCTCTAGCTTTTGGGTTAGGAGTTTGACAATGTGAAAGGAAGTCGATTCCAGGGGCAAACAAACTCATTAAAGGGAGATATGACAGACGCCAGCGAGCCTCATGAGAGGGCTCAGTCTCCAAAGGAACCTGGCTGAAGCTGTCCCAGTAACAGACCAGACCAAATAACAGGCTTGACATAGGCTCAAGGCCTCTGATGGTAAACTGAGGCTGGTCTACTGACCGTTCTGGTGTGAATCTCCAAGAGCTCAAAACCCAACGTCCCCATGGGCAACACCCACGGCGGAGAAGCCTCATATACATCACCAGCCATCCCCACGGAAGGAGATGGGAATGGCCAGGACAGACTCCAGGAGGAGTGGGAGGGGCTGCTGCGGTTGGGGAGAACATCCACAACTTACGGAGGCACGGGTTCTCGGTGAAGTCCCGGAGGAACTTCTCACACTCCTCCTCCATGTTCCCGCTGCCACGACAGCTGCACCAGGGGGACACCACGATGCCAGTGGGGCTGGAGTCCACATAGTTGGGCGTCATGTCAAACCCTGGGCAGGGAGAAAGGTGGGGGAGAAGAGAGAGGTACAGTAGGGCCTTCCCCTTGGGCCCACAGACCGACCCCAGGCACAGCAGGGCAGAGGCCTGGTACCTGTCCTCTCACCTGGCCCCCAAACACACATCCGTCCCAATCACACTCCTGACTCTGAGCATGACTATCCCAGGGACCATGGGGTCAGCAGCGGCAGAGGGGCCAGCAGCATAGAGGACACTGGGCTCCTCGCCACCAGGAAGGCAGAGAAAATGCCCTGGAGCCCCTCCCAGAGTGTGGGCCCGTGCTTTCTCCTTCACCAACAAGCAGCCAGTGTTCTAGAATCAGGGTGAATGAGGCTCACGTCCTGGGATCGGACCCCAGTGCCGACATTTATCGGCGAGGTGAGCCTGTGCAAGTCACTCAACTTCTCTACAGCCTCAGTTTTCTCATCTGTAAAATGGAGATATCACCAACCCCCTAGCAAGAGCTATTGGGAGAATTCAGTAAGACAGGCCATGTAAACTGCTCAGTGCAGAGCCTGGAATGTCAGAACCGTGCCACAAATGTTACCTTTGCTTCCTTTTTTTTTTTTTTTTTTTTTTTTTTGAGATGGAGTCTTGCTCTGTTGCCCAGGCTAGAGTGCAGTGGCGCGATCTCTGCTCACTGCAAGCTCCGCCTCCTGGGTCGACGCCATTCTCCTGCCTCAGCCTCCCGAGTAGCTGGGACTACAGACACCCGCCACCACGCCCGGCTAATTTTTTTGTATTTTTAGTAGAGACGGAGTTTCACCATGTTCATCAGGATGGTCTCGATCTCCTGACCTCGTGATCCGCCCGTCTCGGCCTCCCAAAGTGCTGGGATTACAGGCGTGAGCCACCGCGCCCGGCCACCTTTGCTTCTTATTTCAAAAGCTTAGAAGGCTCCTGGGGCCCTCCTCCCCACATGATAAAGAGCTGGGTCCCCCTCCTTGCTACAGAACTGCCTTTCCGCTGGTTTCCCCTCACAGCTCTCTCTGAATCTGCTGCAGAGAAGGCCAGGCTCAGGCTGTCTCCCCTGGCTGGCCCAGAGCCGGGCTGCGGCCCCTGCCCTGCTGAGATGGGGACAGCAAGGACCCACAGAACCCAGGTGTGCAGGAACAGCTTACCAATCATGCCAGCATAGGAGCCCAGACACGCCTGGTAATTGTCTGCAGGGCAGCTGGTGACCGTCTGGTAGGAGGCTCGACAATTGGCATGGAAGTCAGCCAGCCGGGACCTGGTGGCGGGGAGAAGATGCAATGGAGAAAAGCGGTTCAGTCTGGCTGCCTTCTGTCTCCTCTGTCCTGCCAGTGGCATCTCCTCCCTGCAGCTTCCCAGGGTGGAAGAAGCCAGGAAGAGGGAGGGGAGGAAAGTCGGGGGAACCAAGTCTTTGTGGGGGCTCAAGCTGTGAGCTCCTTGAGGACAGAGATTTCCGGAGAGACAGGCACATAGTGCGGCTTAAGAAAAACTGAATGATTGGCTGATGCAAAGGACCCCACAAGGCACAGAAACAGCCTGCTCTAAATGGCTCTTTTAGGCAAAGGAACACAGGGAGGAGCCGGGTGGGTTTGCGGAGAATGCCTGGACCCCAGGCAGGAAAGCTGGGTCCACCTTCTGTGGGGCTGCAGTCCTAGATGAGCCTGCCCAAGTGCTTCAACCCAGCACTGCAAAATCCCACCTGCAAAATGGGTGAATAGTCCCTTCCCTAGATGCTTCATAGGACCCGTGTGAGGGTCAAGGAAGCCACTAGCCAGGGAGACAAAAGAGTCTCCCTGGGTGAGACATGCCACGGGCATCCTCTACTGGTCTGTTCTGCGGTAAGCCAGAGCAAAGGCTCCTCTGCCACCCCTCCACCCCTACCCCAGTTCCCTACCCCACTCCCACCAGGCAGAAGTGGCCTTCCCTCCCCCTGGTGACCATAACACGCCATCACCCATTCCCCTCTGTCAGCATCGATGACACTGCATCAAAACTCCTTGTGCACAGCTCTATGCTCCCCATTGGGCCATGAGCCACTTGAAGTCAGACAGTGTCTGAGCTGGGTCTGTCCCCAGACCTCAGCTCCAGACCTAGACATGGAAGGTTCCACGGAGCACAGGGCATCCAAGTCTAGTATGCATGGTGAACTCCATTCCTTTCTCTTCCCTCCTGCCCTGGGCCCTGGCCAGGAATGTTACCATCAGCCTGGGCTGGGAGAGGATGCTCCCCTCTCTGCCATGTCAAGTGACAATCATCACCTTCTACAGGTGAGTGTCCTTTGCCACACACACACACAGCCCTTATGTATCACATCAACTATGTCTCACAGCAGCTCCAAGCAGCTAGTAATAAGGTCTGTTCACGGATATTTCCCAATGATGGGCACACAGCAGGACCTCAGCCACCGTGCACTCCATGAGAATTCTATGGCGACTCGACAAGCTAGCTGCAGGATGAACCAGAACCCGGGTCACCCAAATCCCTTGCCCACACCCTTTGCACATATGGAACCTCATGAAGCCATCTCCCAAGTTCACCCCAGGTTCAGCTCCCCTGGTTCTCCACTGGAACCCTGTCCCATTTGAGAAAGGAACAGGTAGAGGCAGAGAGAGACAGGAGGCTGAGAGGGACTGAGCCAGCCTGAGCCAGGAGAGAGAATGCAGGCTTTCCACGAGAAGGTGCTGGTGCCTGCTGAGGGGGCCCCCATCATGCAGGCACGGGCTGAGTGTGTCCCACCACTGGACAAATTCGTTTCTCTAGAGGCCCCCGTGATCCTGAGGGATGCGTCTGAGAGAAGAAGGAAACCCTCCTGAGATGTGTCCCAGGCCCCTGCAGGCTGAGAGAAGGCCATGGGCACCAAAGCAAGAGTCGGCTCAGCTCTGCCCTAATTCACTGGGTGACTGTGCCTGAGTTCCCTGCTTCTCAGGGACTCCAGTTTCTTATGTATCAAATGAATAAAAAGCACTCTAATTAGCACTTTAAATGGCACTTTAACAGTTTGGGATGATTCAAAAGTTCTGGAGATGGATGGCAGTGAAGGTTCCAGAACCATGTGAATACACTTAACACCACTGACTTGTACACTTACATGGTACATTTTCTGTTATGTGTATTTTTACCACAATGATGGTTTAAAAGGTACTTTCATATCCATCTTTTATTATTTAACCCTCACAAATGCTCTGTGAGATCTGACAAGCAGTTATTATTATCCCATTTTAGAGATGAAGCAGCTGAGCCTCAGAGAAGCTAAGCAACTTTGCCCCCAAGATCAGAGTCACTGAGTAGTGGAGCGAAGACTCAAGTCTAGAGCTCCAACAAGGTGGGCGCCATTTCTGGCAGGTCCCAGTGCTCCTGTGTGGGAGGAGGGTCTGGAGTCCTTGAAGGCCCTTCCAGAGCCATCATTCTGCACCTCAGGAAAGCAATGTCTTCCACAGGAAAAGAGGAGGAAATCTGCAGTTGTCTCTGCCTTCTCTTCTGCCCAGAAATGCACCCTCCACTTCCTCAAAACAAGCAGCAGCAGCATTTCCAAGCAATCCTTCACCCCTGCAGGCGGCGACTCCATCTCAAATGTCAAAATCCACACCCATTCCCCTCCGCAGCCAGCAAATGAGAGTGCTGTGAGAGGGGAAGCGGGGGGGTCTCCAAGTCCCAGACCTCCAGGGACCCAAGAAGTGGCTTGAGAGCAGACAGAGACTCTAACAGGTAGATGGGATTTAGAGACAAAATCTGTTGAGTTGAATTTGCCCTACCCCCCAAAAAAAGTTGCAGTTTTAATCCCCAGGCTCTATAAACATGACCTTATTTGGAAATAAGATCTTTGCAGATGTAATCAAGTTAAGATGAGGTCACAGTGGATTAGGGTGGGCCCTAAATCCAACGACTGGTGTCCTCATCAGAAGGGAAGAGATAGACACACGGGAAGAACGCCATGAGACAGCAGAGGCAGAGACAGGAGCGATGAAGCCAGAAGCCAAGGAATGCCCAGGGCTGCAGCAGTGCCTGAAGCTAAGAGAAAGAAAAAGGCATGCAACAGACTCCCTTTCAGCCTTCAGAGAGAGCATGGCCCTGCTAACACCTTGGTTTCAGACTTCTGGCCTCCAGAAAAGCGAAAGAATAAACTTCTGTTGTAAGCCACCCAGCTTGTGGTACTTTGCTACAGCAGCCCCAGGAAACAAATGCAGCCCTTTCAAAGACTTCACTGTTTGCTTTGGCCAAATGTCTCCCTCCAGAAGAAGCTAAGGGCATACAATCAGGTCCCAGCACCGGAGTGGGCTGCAGGGGGGCAAGAAGATAAAGGCAGGACCTAGCTCCACATCCTACAGGGTGTGGGACAAGCAGGCCACTCGATAATGAGCAAAGCCGCTGGTTCCCATCCTCTCCCCACCAAAGGGCATCCAAGCACCAGGTCTCAGCTCTAATGCAGGAGTCCATTCTAATGCCAAGCCATCGCACATCAGGCTCACCTCTCTCCTGCCCCACCACCAGTTCCTCCCGACAAAGCCTTTCCCACCTAGCTGTGTGGATTTCTTCCATTTCCATATTCTAGCTACACATACATAGCCTGGACCAGGCAACTGAAAGCTTCATTGCACGAGGAGTTCCTGATTTTGCCCTGCTGGGTTTACTCCAACTAGAACACACATTCGCAGAGGGGCAGACTCCATTGATCTCCTCATCCATATCCTCCACAGCTGCACCTCTGGGCAGGGACGAGGTGTAGATAGCCATGTATCCTTTCTCCAAATACACATCGAGCCCTGCCGTGTGGCTAACAGATAAAAGATGGGAATGGCAAGTGTGGATACAACATCAGAAAGGAAACCCCAGATAAGGGGGCTGAGGTAGAGTGCCTGCGGGCCAGGGACTGGGGCAGTGGGAGGTCACGGCTTGCTTATCTCCCTGGGGGAGCACACTGCCAACCACAGCAGACCGGAGGGCCCACACACTCTCTGCAGGTATTGGGAGCCTCCCAGGCAACGCAGCTCCCACCCAGCACACAGGGAGCCTTGTTTCCCTCCTGCAAGGCCAGTTCTCCCATCCCTGACATTAGGAACCCTCAGGACCTCAACTGGCCTCCTCATCCATGCAGCTTCTCACGCTGGAGAAGGAACAGAAGCATGAATGGGGAGTACATGGCTACTGGTGCTTTGCCCTTTGGGGAATCCCAAATATTTCCCTGATGGGCCACAAGGAGAGCAAGGCCATAGGGAGAGAGGCGGGAGTAGAGGAAGCCAGCCAGGAAACAGAAGGTGAAAGCATCCAGACCAAGGTGGGGCTGGCCAGAGGGACTCCTCAGGGAAGAGGAGAGGGGCAGACCCAGCCACTGGGAGAGGAGCGGGTATCTGTCACATGGCCATGCTCCATCCCTCGCTCGCTGGCTGTGTGACCTTGGGCTGGCCTGTCATGTCTCTGGGGCTAAGTGTCCCCAATGAACAAACAGGGAGAATCACGCCTGCCAACCTCCCTACTTGGGCTGCAAAAGAGAGCTAAGGAGACAGTGCGTGAGGACGCTCGGAATGGCAGGCACCCGATGGAGACAGGAGGCATCGTCCTCATCTTCCTTCTCTGCCTAGCGCTGTGCCTGCCGCTGCAAGTGCACAGCAGGATCAGCTTTCCCTGGTGTCTGATACAGAAGGAAAAACAGACCCACTTATCCTGCAAGGTGGATCTGGGTCCCACACAGGGCAAGTGACCGCATCAAGGAGACGGGGCTCCCTCCTGCTCTCCCATCCTACCGTGCCCCAGCCTACTGGAAACCAGGGCCTCCTGACCCCGCTGTCCTTCTCCACGTCATGCTGGGGACACAGGAAGAGGAACACAGCTCTTAAAGCAGGGCAATGCACACAGGGCCCCTTGGCTAGGCCCCAGGTGACCACTGACAAGAGCACCTCCTCACTCCTCTGAGGTTATGACCCACCTCTTTGAAAGCAGGCCTGATTGCTGGTGCCAGGGCCTTGGAGAGCTATTCATAGCAAAGGGAGGGGGCGAACACAGGCCTGAGGCCGGCAGACAGCAAAGGGGACAGCAAAGGGGACAGCAAAGTGAAGAGAAGCTGCTAAGCCTTCTGTTCCTCCATTGCTCCATCCTCAGCATCCAGCAGCCTTGGCAAGAGAAAGTGACAAATGGAGCTATTTAGGAGGACACAGAGTCCAAGACCAAGGCTCCAGGAGGCCTCTGATTGCTCAAATTTCTCTCTGCCCCTCCAAGTGTGATCAAGTCCACAGTAGTGGGCTCCCTCTGCCAGCATTAGAGACCACGTAGTGTCAATTTCCTTCAAGCCCTGGACACTGTCCCACTCCAGCCATGACCCCTCACCTCCGCACTGCTAGGCAAACTTCTCCAAGGCAAATGTTACCCTTTTCATAATACAAGGCATGCTGCTGGTGATCTCTGTGCCCTCTCTAGGCCAAACGTCACTCTCCTCCAACACCGGGAGGTCACTCCTGGACTCCGGTCTTGCTGCTGAGAACTGACTTTTCCTGGATCAGCCCCATCACTTTGCAGATTTCTGCCTTTTAAATCCCTCATATGAGAGATGGCATAAAAGAAGGCATGAGAGAGAGAGAAAGAGAAAGAGGAACAGATAGGAAAAAAACAGAGAGCCAGCAAGAGAACCAAAATGAAGAGGAGCCAAGTCCATCTCGGCTGAGACCAAGCCAAGTCTGCCAAGTGAGCTCAGGGCAGCAGGTGGATCTGTCCGGAAAACATAAACCCTCTCTGGACGTGTTTCCTTGGCAGCTGTAGCCTGTTCAGTTGCAGGAAAGCAGCAGCAGGAGACAGGGAGAGAGACAGAGACAGAGAGAGACACCCAGTTGGATGAAAAGGTTGCCATATTAAACGAAGAACGTGTAGGTTCATTTGAATTTCAGACAATGAATTTTTTTTTTTGGCATAAGTATGTCCCACATAATATCTGCGAAATACTTACACTAAACAGTTTTTCTTTTTTACCCAGAGTATTTATTTAACTGGGCATCCAATATTTTTATTTGTTGGATCTGGCAACACTGTTTTTTTCTGTTTTGTTTTGTTTTGTTGCCCACGCTGGAGTGCAGTGGCTCGATCTGGGCTCACTGCAGCCTCCACCTCCCGGGTTCAAGTGATTCTCAGCACCCCCACCCCACCCACAATAGCTGGGATTACAGGTGTGCGCCACCATGCCCGGCTCATTTTTATATTTTTAGTAGAGATGGAGTTTCACCTTCTAGGCCAAGCTGGTCTCAAACTCCTGACCTCAGGTGATCCACCCACCTTGGCCTCCCAAAGTGCTGGGATTACAGATGTGAGCCACCACACCCACCTGGCAACACTACTTGATGAGTACATAAGCCCCCAGCAAAGGGGAAGAGAGCAGGGCTGAGTGTGCAAAGATCGAACCACACAAGCAGAAGTCATCCAGAGTCACGGGGGTACAGGTGGACTTTCTACAGGTCACTGGTTCTCAAAGTGTGGTCCACAGACCAACAACATCGTATCAGCTGGGAACTTCTTAGAAATCTAGATTCTCTAGCTCCACCCCCATCTCCCTGCCTGGCCCCAGACAAGCAATATCTGAAATTGTAGGAGCAGAGTCCAGCAATCTGCACCTTAACAAGCCCTCCCAGTGATTCTGAGGCAGGCTGAAGTTTGAGAATGTGGCCACCAGCACAGGTTTCAGAGCTGGGCTTGTGGGTACCTTTCAGACCTCACCTCCTAGTCTCAGCTTTAAATATCCACACTTTATGACCTAGCCATAAAAAAAAAAAAAGCAGTGCTTTGAACCACAACTGGAGAAGGCTCACAGTTACGTGGAAAAGAGTGCACATGTCTGTATACAAACACACACACACACACACTCCTATCGCCACAGAGACACACAGTTACACTTGGATACACACTTCCCAGCACTCTGCTTCGGTCTTCATCAAGAGGAAGTATACAGGAAACTGTTATCAATGAAACCTCCCCCGGTCCAGGCTGTAAACACCTTCCCAAAAGCACACTTTCCCAAATCTGTCTGATGTAGACTACTACTGGGGAACCCCAAAACTTTCCAATGCTGATCAATACACACTGAAGTTCTGAAGTCTGTCTGAAGAAGCCTGAAGTTCTTTTTTTTTTTTTCTTTTTGAGACTGGGTCTCACTCTGTCGCCAAGGCTGGGCAGTGGCACCATCTTGGCTCACTGCAACCTCTACCCCCCCAGGTTCAAACAATTCCTGTGCCTCAGCCACCAGAGCAGCTGGAATTACAGGTATGCACCACCATGCCTGGCGAATTTATTTTGTATTTTTAGTCAAGATGGGGTTTCGCCATGTTGCCTAGGCTGGTCTCAAACCCCTGGCTTCAAGTAATCCATCCATCTCAGCCCCCAAAAGTTCTATAATTTCAGGCCTGAATGAAGTTCTCATTTATCAGGTGATACCTGCTATGTTACTGCCATGGAAACCAGGTTTGTCCTCGCTGCAGAAGTGGAAGAGGAGGGGGAAGAAAGGAAGTTGATGTTTACTATGTGTCAGGTGCTATAATCTCATTTAATTTTCTGAAAAATCCCACGAAGTAGCATATTTCACAATAAGGACACAGAAGCTCAGAAAGGCTGGATCGCACAGTCACACACCCTGCAGCCAGCACACCACGGCCAGGTACGGCGGCCGACGGGAACAGGGGCAGACACCAGCACTGCCTGACACAAAAGAATGGGGCACTTGAATATTTATTTCATGGACGGAGAAAAGGGTTTCCAAGAAGTGCAAATTACTCATGATAGGTTTCATAGACAATTTATGGAAATGCTGCGAAAATGGCCTTACTAGACCCAAGTGCTCCTGGAATGGCTTTCTAACGTCCCCTCTGGCAGTGCAGGCCTTCGTTAGTGGGTTCAATGTGATGTGACACTGAGAAAAGGGAAAATGAATGTCACCCACATGGCTGCTTTCTGACCTCCAGGGCTCACTGTGGACAACCTGATCTTCCATCCTCTCCTGTGTCCTCCCACCACCTCTGGTTTCATGAAGTCAAGGACCAACTTGGCTTCCTTCCTTCCTGTTTATTCTTCAACTGTACAGTGGATACTTATTCTTCTTTCTGCCCAGAACAGCAGCTCTCCTGGGGTGGGCTGGGGAAGAGGACTTCCTCTTTGGGCCAGGTAGTTTTGTTTTTTTGTGTGTGTTTTTTGTTTTCGAGATGAAGTCTCGCTCTGTCACCCAGGCTGAAGTGCAATGGCATGATCTGGGCTCACTGCAACCTCTGCTTCCCAGGTTCAAGCAATTCTTCTGCCTCAGCCTCTCGAGCAGTCGGGGCTACAGGCACGCACCAGCACACCTGGCTAATTTTCGTATTTTTGGTAGAGACGGGGTTTTACCATATTGGCCAGGCTGCTCTCTAACTCATGACCTCATGATCTGCCTGCCTCGGCCTCCCAAGGGCCAGGTGGTTCTATTAAAGGCCATATGCCACCTCCTGGGCACAGGGGGAAACATGACTCGGGCTGGGAAGCCACAGCACCCCTTTCTCCTAGCCACACTGGCCTAGAGATAAGGAAATAACATCAGCTGGGCCCAATAGGGTCCTTATCTGAAGTTTTCCTAATGGGACAGGCAAGGAAAAACATGCTTTTCTTTTTGGTTCTAAGATACCACAGATGTGAACCACAATTCTAGCCTCATAATCCTAGTAAGAATACACATGCAGCTAACTGGAGGGAGAAGCAGAAACAAGGTACAAGAAGAGCGAGAGAGAGAGAGAGAGAATGAGAGAGAGAGACTGAGACCTACTTGTACTCGAGTCCTTGGGATTCTCCCCTGCCTTTTCTATATTTTATTATGCAAGCCAATTGATCCTGTTTTTATTTTTCTTAAGGTAGTTGGGTCTCTATCACTTAGAACAGAAACACTCAGCCAGGCGCGGTGGCTCACGCCTGTAATCTTAACACTTTGGGAAGCAGAGGCAGGCGGATTACTTGAGGTCAAGAGTTCGAGACCAGCCTGGCCAACATGGCAAAACTCTGTCTACACTGAAAATATAAAAATTAGCCAGGCATGGTAGCACACACCTGTAATCCCAGCTCCCTGGGAGGCTGAAGCAGGAGAACCACTTCAATCTGGGAGGCAGAGGTTGCAGTGAACCAAGATCATGCCACTGCGCTCCAGCCTGGGCAACAGAGTGACTCTGTCTCAAAAAAAAAAAAAAAAAGAAAGGAAAGAGAAAGAAAAGAAAAGAAAAGAAAAGAAAAGAAAAGAAAAGAAAAGAAAGAAAGAAAGAAAGAAAGAGAAAAGAAAGAAAAGAAAGGCAAGAAAGGCAAGAAAGGCCAAGAAAGGAAAGAAAGGAAAGAAACATTCTTGACTACTATTTAGCTTCGCTCTCTAATTCTGCATGACCTTCTTTGTCCAGGTCCTAAGTGATCAGAAGCAGCACACACCAGAAAGGCCACACAGGCCAAAAACAAAACCCACAAAGGGTCTGTCCAGCCCATGCAAAAGAGCCAGGATTGCCGGAGTGTTGGAGTAGGCAGATGGCCAGAAGTAGGTAGGCAAGGGGGCCCCTGGGAAATGAAGTCCCAGAGATGCTGCCCACTGACACTCAGCAGAAAAGACAACGGCTACACTGGCTACTTCTGGCTTTGTGATTGGGCTCCTCCAGCCCTAAGGGGGACTTATCATGCCATAGCCAGAGATAAACGTGGTGGGACTTCCCTCACTGACAGGCATGCATACGCCTCCAATAACTCACCCAAGAGGAGAGTTTTGCTCATTATAATAGTAAAAAACACAGCCCTGCATGGAGATTTTCAATGCCAATGAGACATGTAACATATAGACTAGCATGCACAGCCCTAGAGCAGGCATGCCCAAAGGAACCTCCCGAAACAACCCCTCACTCCCCTTCATGAATCATCAGGTAGATTC
Organism: Theropithecus gelada; assembly: GCF_003255815.1. Taxonomy (NCBI): domain Eukaryota; kingdom Metazoa; phylum Chordata; class Mammalia; order Primates; family Cercopithecidae; genus Theropithecus; species Theropithecus gelada. Next base: position 20,285,629 of record NC_037676.1, read on the forward strand.
CCATTAAGAGAGTCCCCCAGCACTAGCTGCTGCTGGCTCATTCTTCTGAGCAGCCTGCTGGGTCTTGCCCTTCAGAGTGCACTATCTCTTTAAATAAACACTGCTACTGCTATTTTTCCAGCCAGGTCAGCCGGCTCCCCTCTTGGAGCTTAATTCATCTTCCTTCAAGAAACTCTGCTGCTTAACCCTCACTGTGCATCACTTGGCTGAATTCTTTCTCCCAAGTTAGACGAGAATCAAGAATTCCCGTACTTCCCAGTAACAGGAGCACTTCAAGGAGACCAACTTTGAAGACAGATGATGATCAAATTAATGAAAGAAGACACAGCTGGCCTTGGATTTTTTCTCCAGCTTAACTTGAAAGGAACAGCTCAGATAGATATTAACACCAGGAAAAGCTACACTGTTATCAAAATGGCAAGGACGTAGATGGTGTGAATGTATGAAAATTTAAACATGAAATCATGTTATGCGGTTAAAAAGCAGGAGACAATAGAGTTTATGCCCCCTGGTTACAAATGGAGAAAATGTTAAGTTATGAACCAACAAGATTCAGAAGTATATTTCAAAAGATGCTAATAGAAGACACTGTTCATTATGTTCACTTTTAATAAACCTGCCATATGATTGTTAATTATTTCTTTAACTTTAATTGAAGTAGGCCTCACGAATCCAGAGTTGTTATAAACGGTGATTTCTCTAAGCCTTCTGTTAGAGAAAATGTTATGGGTTCTGGAAGCCTCAGCAAATTCAACTGACTCTCTGTCCTAAGACAAAGTGGCTGAGACAGAAAAGCCACCATCTCAGAGAAGACCTGGCTACTCTTTCCTGGGCTGCTGCAGGTAGTAGGAGCTTGCAGGTTGGAGAGAGAGCCTAGGGCTATCCTGGGAAATGGCCACCAAACCCTTCAGGACACAACCAAGACCTCAGGGGGCTGCTGGAAATAGAAATCTTTGATCTCCTCCCACAAGAGGTCCTGACTTCTTCAAGAACCCCTCCACCTAGACCCTGCACTGAACCACGCCCAGCCATGAGATCCAATTTCTGAAGTCCCGCGGACTGTGTTTGAACCTTAGCTCAGCTCCACTTGACTGTGTGATCTTGAGTAGGTAATTAAAGGAGGCCTCAGTTTCCTCATCTGCAAAATGGAGGCAATAATGCTACTTAACTGCATATTTTCTGATATGGTTTGGCTGTGTCCCCACCCAAATCTCATCTTGAATTCCCATGTGCTGTGGGAGGGACCCAGTGGGAGGTAACTGAATCATGGGGACAGATCTTTCCCATGCTGTTCTCGTGACAGTGAGTAAGTCTCACAAGATCTGATGGTTATTATAAGGAGCAGTTTTTCTCCACAAACTGTCTCTCTCTGCCTGCTGCTATTCATGTAAGACGTGACTTGCTCCTCCTTGCCTTCTGCCATAATTGTGAGGCTTCCCTAGCCACACGGAACAGTAAGCCCAGTTAAACCTCTTTCTTTTGTAAATTGCCCAGTCTTGGGTATGTCCTTATCAGCAGTGTGAAAACAGACTAACACATTCCTTACAAGGATTAAATGAAATATCCAGTGAACAAATGTGTGTATGTGTGTGAACAGTGCCTGCAACACAGTGGGCACTCCCTCAATGCTCACTGATGTGGTGATTAACATTAGGAGGCTCCACCACCCAATCCTTAGCATAAGACACCATGTAGAAGACAGGAGCTATGTCCCTTCAAGCCAAAGGGCTACGTTCTCACTGATTTACTAACAAGCGCCTCCTCTGTTAGCACAGGACCACACAACGAGGGTTTGTTACCATCACTGCGTGGTAATCGAACAGTTCTCTGACATTGGTATCATTGCTCCATTTTGCTAAGGAAATAGAGCCCTAGAGAGGTTAATTAACTCACAAATAACACAGCAGCAAGGCCAGAAGACTTAGGTTCAAATCCTAGCCCCAAAGCCAGTGGGTTTTCTGGGTTTTCCCTTCTGCTGTGCTGTCCCTAGTCCCCAACTCTGCCCACCCCCCTACCCATACCCCTCTCCCATACCCCTCTTCAGTGTTCTGAAGCCACAAAATAAAGGTTTCTTTCTCTCCTGCAGCCATCCAAGGGAGTCACTGTGGTGCCACCTGCCTCCTTGGCTCCCCTTTCCCATCCAGCCTGGAGCTCACCCAGTGTCCCCTCTCTCCTCTGAGGGAGCCACGAAGGTGACCATGGGAAATGACCTAAGAGGGCTGTGGCTTGAGTACTGAACCCTGGCTGACCAGAAGCAATCAATCAGACCCCAGCCACCACCAAGAGACCAATATGCCAACCACAGCAAGTCTGCTCTGGAAGAGAGTCAGGAGGGCCTAGATGGGACAGAGGCCAACCCAAGTCCACCTGGATCTTCCCACAGGGCCCAGAGATGGGAGCCAAGGCCACATCCTCCTCCACGAGACCGCCATTGGATACAATCCTTCGCATACTCCAAAAACACAAGCAGATGGGCAGATCCCCTTCTCTCCACTTCTCTCCCCAATCCCTTCACCTATGTTCCAAACCTCTTATTACCAGGGAAGAGGAGAAAGAATTAAACGTATGCATCATTTGATTTTAATTGAAGGACTGTTCTATTTCATTGAACTGCTAAGTAAGCTGAACAAGAGATTGTGTTTACATAAGCAAACCCCGAGTCACTATAGACTTGCTGTCACATTAAGTCAATACTTATGAAGGCTCTCTATTTAATTATTCAGTGAGGACTGACTTATTATTGTGTTAAGAGTGTGGTTAGCCTTGAGCTAGGTAGCCAGCCAGCTGAAAGATTTCTTTCAACTTTCTCTGAATGCTGATATGGTTCTTGCTGGTGGTAAGAGGATGGGTTTCTTCCCTTTCTCTCTCCCCACCCCTCCCCTCCCCTCCTGCTCATGAGTAGAAAGAACCAGGTTTACTCCCTTGAGGAGCGGGTGGCAGGTGCCCCTGCAGGGGTCACTCTCTCAAATGCTCTTCCTAGACCAGTAATTTGTCCTAAGACCCTGACACCTGAAGTCTCATTAGCCAAGTTCTTCTGCTCTTAGTTCTAGCAGCTCCAGCCTTCATTCTTCCCATTCCCAATTCTGAAGACCTCCTACTCAAAAAAGACCCAGACCCCTCCCCAGCTCTGTTCCTCCCAACATTGCCTCTCCTTTCAACTTCCACAGAATGTGTTTCTCGGCCTCACAATCCATGCAAACCCTATTATTCCACGGCATCTTGTTACAAAGGTTCAGATAGGTTCTTGCATCAAATCCCATTGCCTGAAATACAACATACAGAGAAAAGGTCAGAGATGAATGTTCAGCCTCAAGTGAGTGGCATTTTAGGCTTAGCATGAACTCCGGAGAGGCAGAAAGCACAGTGGCTGAGAGCAAAACCCCAGGCACCAAATCCCCTGGGTTCAAGTCCCAGCTCTGCCAGTCACAAAGGGAATAGTCTGGGGCAACTCATCTTTCTGTGACTGAGCTCCTTATCCATAAAAGGGGTCAAGGAGTTTCTGGGAAGAGTAACTGAGATTCCCAAGAAGTACAAGGGACCATGCCTGGCATGCCAGCCTTGGCTGTTATGAGGAGCCCTGTGTATTTCTAGTCTAAGTCCCTGAAGGAAAAGTCCCTGGGCTTCCACAACCCATCTTTGCCACCCTGATCCCCATCCATGATCAGGAAGTACTGATTTCTGCCATCTCATCTCTCCTCTCTCCCATCCCAAACCCTACAGCAACTTCAAACACACACATTCCCCAACCATGATGTTTCATACGCCTTGGTCCTGTGTTGCTTCTCTTGCCAAGAAAGCCTTCCCCAGCCACGTGCTCCTTCAACTTTCTCCAGTTCACCCTTCCAAACCCAGTTCAGGTACCAGTTCTTCCAGAAAACCTTCCCTGAATGCCTTGCCCCAACTCTAATCATGTTTCACAAACTCCGATTATTGCACTTGCATCACTGTATCATAACTTACATTTTAAATATGTTTCTCCTATTAAGCTATGAGTTCCTTCATAATAGAAACCATCTTATGTTTAAACCTTCAGTGCCCAAAGAAGTGCCTGACACCCAAAAGGGACTCAGTTGCCACTGGAGAGAGGGAGGAAGAGAATGATTAAGAAAAAAAAAAAATGGAGGGGACGGGAGGAGGAAGGAGGGAAGGGAAGTGAAGGGATTGGTTGATTAGGACTGTGTCTGGAGGCACAGAGGACTTTCTCTAAGCAGCAGGAGATCTAAGAACTCTCCTAACACCTCCCCTTGAAAAGTAAAACTATAGGCAGATCTTCAGCTAGCACACAGCAAAATGTGTCAATGTTTCATTAACTTGAGCACCAAGATAGCTCAGCTCCCAAAAATGCCCTCCAGTGTGTCTGCCTTTCCCCCGCTTCCTCTTTTTTTTTTTTTTTTTTTTTTTTTTTTTTGAGACGGAGTCTTGCTCTGTCGCCCAGGCTGGAGTGCAGTGGCGCGATCTCGGCTCACTGCAAGCTCCGCCTCCCACCTCGCCCGGCTAGTTTTTTGTATTTTTTAGTAGAGACGGGGTTTCACCATGTTAGCCAGGATGGTCTCGATCTCCTGACCTCGTGATCCGCCCGTCTCGGCCTCCCAAAGTGCTGGGATTACACCCCCGCTTCCTCTTATCCTCCCTGGGGGTGGTTAGAAACTTGGAAAAGTGTCTCTGCTTTCTCTGATAACAGCCATTCACTAAAGGAGGCCCCAGTGGCCTGCGAGAATTAACACATCCTTAAGCACCACACTTAACACGAGGAAGTGCCTTGGGACCTACAGAATCCAATGGGTCCCTGCGGAGGAAGGCTGGGTGGAGTGTCCACTCTCAAACACGCAGAAGGGCAGAGGAAGTCAGAGACGAGGCGGAGGATTTGGGACAAAATGCCTGCTGCACCTCTCCATGTCTAAGTGGCTGTGATACCCACACAAAAGAGTGTTTGGGAGATGAAACCAAACCACTCTCTGCAAAACTAGCTCTGAAAAACAGAATTCACTGTATACCTGTTTATGATCTTTCGTCTTGGGAATAAGAAAAAGGCAGTCCAATTGCACCCAAATTCTCTTCAGCTTTCAGCACAGGAGGCAAAGCAGGGAGAAAGACACTGATGTGAGTACCGTGGGCTGGAGCCTGCCCACCACATCCCGGACCCACCAGGAAGCAGGGAGGACAAGGCATGGCTGGGGTCTGCTCTAAAAAAGCACAGGGCAAATATATTCTCAGAGCCACAGGCTTCAGGGGGCATCGGCCCCTCCATTCCAAGCCTTCTAGAGAAAACTGAATAGACAAATATTTTTCCTAGCAGGCAAATATCTGGGCAGCTATGCCACCACTAGGAGTCTTTCTCATTATATAGACTAATGAGAGCGCTGTGCTTCTCTAGAGCAGTTTATAAAGGCAACATCCATTATAAATGACATTTTTCTTGAACTAACAAAGGATGTGAGGCTGGGGGGAACCGGTTAAAAGGAAATGTTTAGCTAATCCCAGAAACCATTCAGAAATTAATTACACACCCCCTTGCTAGCCAGCGCTTTTCCCTCTTTGTGCCCTTCCTCCTACTTGGACTCCCTGCCCTGTCCGCCCACCTCCTGGCCACCTGAGCCAGGAGCCAGGGAAGGGAGCCACGCGGGCTCCCAGGAATACAGCGCCTTAGGAGGAGGGTGAAGTCTTAACAGCAGCATCACTGGAGCATATAAGACCAGATTATTTGTGGTCCCAACTTGCTGATGCAAGATGAAAAATACAGCAAACTGTAGCTGCTGAACTCAGCTCTTTTTCTTTTTCTTCCCTCTTTTCTCTTAGCTGAGGTTAGTGTTTTACAAAAAATAAAATCCATGAACTGGGGGGTTTCTAACCTGTCAGCTTAAGTTCAGGTGCACAGAATACGGCATCCAGGGAGGAGAGAACATGGGCCCTTGGTCTCGCCCGCATGCAGTGAGCTCTCCCACGTGTCCCCACACACAGACCCACACGAAGGCCCTGCCGCTCCAACCGATGCATGCACGGCCACACACCCTCAGTGAAAGAGTCCCCTTTTCCCCCCAATCAGAGGCCCTCTCCCTAAGCCCTGAATCCTGGGTCCTCTCTATTTCTACCCTCCAACTCCACAACAGGTGACAACATTAGATGTCCTTTTGACATCGGAGACTGGGAGCCATGCCCATGGCCTGGAAGCCAAGGCCTCCCCATGTAGGTAGTGCATGCCCCAGCACTGGTTACATACAGCTACAGTCTTGCCATGAATCACCTCCCACCAGTGCCTCCCCACGTGGAGTGGGCTGGATAAAAATCAGAGGGGACACAGCAGACCACTCAGGCCAGGGAGAGCAGGCGGTCATTGCGTCCCTCTGGATTCGTTACCAACCCTCTCAAAACCTCTGCTGTAAAGATATTGAGCATCAGGACCCAGGTGCTTCTGAGAATTTGAACTGAAGCCTCTGGCTTCATCCAAGGAGAAGATAAAGCATCCAGGTAGACTCTTCCCACAGTGCAGAAAGTGGATGGGACTCCTATGTAAAGTTCGAACACCAAGCAAGAAGGAACGAGGAGACTCTTAGCTCATCAAGAGTTTGAATGTATTTATCTTAGAACAGGCAGGTTCTGGCATCTGGCAAGGTTCTTCATGTCTTCTACTGAGGTCCCTCTTACCACTCTGCAGGGCTCTGCCAGGAGACAGGATATAGAAGTACAAAGTACCGAAGAAAGAAACATCTGAGTCTAAATCCAGACACAAGGAAGGGCAGACCCAAGAAGAGAAGGAAGGCCAGCAAGGTCAATGGGACTGCAGAGAGCAGGAAATAGATCTAGCCACGGGAAAGCTTTCTGGAGCTGGAATCTCTACATTCCCCGGAGGGCCTGGATGCATGAACAGAAGCCTTGCCAGGCACCAGGACCCCAGCACAGGGCAGAAGGAGGCCTCTGCGGGTTCCACCACCAACCTCTGATTCTCTCCAGTGGGTGGAAGGAACGGCCCCCCACCCGCCCCTCCAGGTCCACTGGGAAGACTTGTAGTCCCCCTGGGAAATTTTGCAGCAGGAGCAAGGGCGCCAAAACCACTCGCTCAGTCCTCTTCTCAACAGGCTAGAAAGTGGGCTGGCTATAAGACCATTGGCCATGCAGCACTTCCTGCAGAACAAACTCCAGTTCCTTCATCCTGCTTGTGCAGCAGGTATCTGGGGTGCTAGGTCAAAGGCAATCTTGGTGTGTCAGCCAAGGGGAGTCCCCACAGCAAGTGGCAGAAGACAGGGGCTGACTCAACAGACAAGCCCCAGGGATGGAAGTCAAACAGGGCAGAAGGAATGGAGGCTGGCAGGGTAGAGTGTATGGAAGCCAGAGACCATGGCCCAGGCTCACCAGGAAACAAGAGAGGCCGTCTGCCCACAGAGGGGACAATACCCTCAGAGCTACAGAATCTGCAGGGAGAAAAGTGAACCAGGATGACTACCTCCGACCCCAGACCCTAGGGAACAATCCTCCACTTCCTGCACAGATAGGTAACTGTCCCAGCAGCAGAGCCTGACAGTATCTCCCTGCAGATGGTCTTGCATGGGGGGCCTGGTGTTTCTTGGTGTTCCATCTCGCTGCCCCCTGACCACGGGAGATATACCAGATGTCCTTACAGGCAGACTTTCATCCAGATATTGCTGGGGGGTCGGTGTGGGGGAGTTGAGAAAAGCAAGCAGATTCCCCGTATCGCCACTCTGGAACGAAGCACCGTGAGTTCTGATATATGCAAATCTGTAGCAGTGAGGAAAGTCGACCAGTGGCACAGCTAATAGGAGGACTATTCCTTGAACGGCCATTCCTTGATAAGACTCCTCTGCAAGTAATGGACTGATAAAAACACTGCTGGAAGGCCTTAGACAAAGCCCTGTAAACCAGGAGGCAAACTGGGAATGGCAATTCGAGACCAGATGGCTGGTGATCTGCAAGCAAAGGGTCTGCAGGGGGTGAAGTCTGACATTTTAATGAAGGTACTCAGGGCCCTGAGACAATGGCAAGGCTGTGTGCATGGAAACAACATAAAGGAAACCAAGAACAATCCCATCCCAGGAGCATTCAGGAGTTGGCAGGGGAAGTATTAGCCCCCTTGACACCTCCCCGCTAAAGGCCCACCCCTAGGCTCAAATACAGGTAGCACATGGAATGGCATCATACAGAGTCCCTGATGGTGGAGGTCTCTGTGGGACACATAACGATGTTTTGCCTCGGCTGCAATGGCCAGCAGCACTGGGGGCCTGTCCTCTAGTTCCTGGACACTGGCACAGTCCCTGGACACCAGCACAATCCTTGGACACTGGCCTTCCCGGCTAGGCCTTCCTCCTACTCACCCTCACACTGCAAACCTTCCTAAACCCATCCTGCTTGACTGACTCTGATTTGAAAGGGATTTGCAGGGGACAGCAACAGACATGAGTGTAGGATGTCACCCAAGCTTCCATCTTCAAAGCAGAGCCAGCCAGTCTGGAGAGGCTGAGGAGCCAAAACTAATACCAGTTCATCTCAAGAAGATTTCTGACTTCCTTCCGAAACAGAGACTTCAGGGCTGGGTTGCTCTGATCGAGCTCCTGACGAAGAGTGAGACTTGCAGACCAGATCCTACCACAAAGCAATCGGCAGCTGTGGTCAGCAACAGGATACTGAAGGACCTCAGTGGCTTCAAGAGGTCAAGAGGCCAGGGCAGAAGCCCTTCACGGAAGCCCAGTGAATGCCCAGCCTGGGGCGGGGGGACAGCCACCAGTATGCTGAGCCAGCCAAGACACTCAGGCTGAAACCTGTACTTTAGAAACCCGTATTTTTATGCTGTTTATGTTTTCTATAATTATTTCCTTTTAGTCCTGCCTTTATATTTACTAAGAGACCAACCAAACTCAAAATAAATAATAATATCTAACAATTTTGAGTGTTTACTAGGTGTTTGCTAAGCACTCTAAAAAGCATTAGTGCATTTAATCCTCATGAACACCCTGAGACACACAGGTAGTGCAAAATTCCCCACTTTACAGAGAAGGAAGCTGAGGTTTAGAGCAACTAAATGACTTGTGGCACACCCAGGAAGTGTGGGGCCTGGACTTGAGCCCGGGTCTCTCTGCAGTGCAAGCCCAAGGCCCGCCGGTCCTCTCAGAGGCATGCACAGGTTGGGGCTGCGGCTCCAACATGCATCCGGCATCACCCTCTGGGGTTGGGTGTGGTAACGGCAGCAGAATCCAAGAGAGACCCCAGGATGGGAGTGACAGTCACAAGGGCAGAGCCAGAGCTGCCTGATCTCAAACACTGTGGCTCTCTCCTGAGAGTCCCCCTGAGCTAGGCGCTGGGTTTTGCTGCCAAGAGGAAAGCCAGGCCCTTCCAAAGAGGTAGTCCCCCTATTATTGGCCTCTGCCCTCAAAACAGTGGTCTATTTCCAGCACCTCCCTCTGCCAAGAACACCGCAGTCATCCCTCACCCCAGGTGGACTCCACCCCACCCTCTCCAACCAGAGCTCTGGCACCCACCCACTTCCTCTCCCTTTGCTCAGAAATCCCCCTTCCCGTTTCCAGGTCTTCCTTAAGCTGTACCTGCGCATCCGAGCCCCTGCTGCCCAGCTCTCGGGGGATATTAACTGTCATGAAGGCAGCCGGGTACCACCCACCTTAGGGATCACAGCAACATGAACAAGACAGTCCTTCTCTGGCTGGGGACAGCCCCTGAAGAAGCCTGAGAGACCCCGCCTCACTGGCTTCCTAGGGCGGCTGTAAAAAATTACTACAAACTCGGTGGCTTAAAATAACACAAGTTTGTTCTCTCACAGTTCTGGAGGCCAGAAGTCCAAGATCAAGGTGTTGGCAGGACCTTGCCTCCTCTGAAGGCTCCATGGAGGGGCCCTTCCTTGCCTCTTCCGGCTTCTGGTAGCACCCAGCATCCCGTAGCTTGTGGCTGCACCACTTCAACGTCTGTGTTCATCGTCTCACCGCCTTCTTCCCTGTGTCTCTGTATGTCCTCCCGTCTTATAAGGACACCGGCCACTGGATTTAGGGCACACCCTAATGTGGCATGATCTTGTCTTAATTACATCTGCAAAGACACTATTTTCTTTTTTTTTTTTTTTTTTTTTTTGAGACAGAGTCTCACTCTGTCTCCCAGGCTGGAGTACAGTGGCCTGATCTCGGCTCACTGTAACCTTCGCCTCCCCAGTTCAAGCAATTCTCCCGCCTCAGCCTCCCGAGTAGCTGGGACTACAGGTGCACGCCACTACACCTGGCTAATTTTGTATTTTTAGTAGGGACTGGGTTTCACCATGTTGGCCAGGATGGTCTCGATTTCCTGACCTCGTGATCCACCTGCCTCAGCTTCCCAAAGTGCTGGGATTACAGGCGTGAGCCACCGTGCCTGGCCCTAAAGACCCAATTTTCAAACAAAGGCCACATTCTGAAGTTCCGGGTGGACATGAATGTTGGCAGACATTATTCAACCCACTACACTCATCAATCCCCTTCTGTTTCTACGAGGTGTTTGGTCTCACTTCCCTCACCCCAATTTGATTCAGATGCAGGCCGAACCCTCTGTGTGTCCAGACTGAGTGGTCACTCCTCCAACGAGAGGCTTTCGCTCTCCAGGGTCACAGGCTCTGTTGCCACTTGGGGCTGGGCCCTACCTCCCATGGGAGCGGGGGGACAGGGCCTCCCTTGCCTCTGCTAGGGGCTCCTCTATGTAAGAACAGAGGATGGGGGTCTCTCCAGGTGCAGTCCCCAGGCCCTGGACTTTGCATGACCCACTGGGGTACAGGTCCCAGTGTGCTCCTCTCCCTCATGTGCTCTGCCAGGGCAGAAGTCTGTGGGGCTTGAGCCTCAGCGCACCACACCTGGACACCACCTCCCCATCACGGCCCCCTGCAGGAGGCAGGCTGGATGACCAAAGGCATGGTTTGGGTTCCTAGATTCCCAGTGCCCTTTCCCCAAGGCCAGGCGTGCTCCGGACCAGGGTTAGACAGGCCACGTCAGCCAGAACAGCGGGGTGGATGCTGCTGCTCCTCATCTACCCGCAGACAGCAGCCTCCTCTCTGGGCCTCCCTCAGTCTTTGAGGCCCAGGCCAATCATCTGTCCTCTCCTTACCACTGCAGTCTCTCTGCAACGACAGCCCATGTCCAGGGACTATCTGGATTCATGGAAAATACTTTGATTATTTTCCAGAGGATAAACAAACAGGGGTTATTTCCATAGTAAAAATGCCAGCTGGATATTAAAACAAAAGTGTGCAGATGTACCGTGCAGATGAGTCTGGGCTGCTCTTCAGCCCAGGCACACTCCTTCTACCGTAGGAAGAGTTCTAGAAAATGCACAGGCAGGGGTAACATCAGAAAACAAACTCCTCATCACACACATTTGGCACATGGTAATAGACAGTCGAAAGTAATTTAGTTTGTGGGACTCCCCGTCCACAGGCCGCCACACAGCACTGATTCCAGATACGGGCCAGGATGTGCCTGCCCACTGTGGTTCTCAACCCTCACCATGAACAAAATCCCCCAAGGAACCCAGGACACACTGGCTTCCCAGGCCCTACATCCAAGGATTCTGTTTCCACAGGTTTTAGGAGGGACCCAGGAACAAGCTGTTTTTTTTTTTTTTGTTTTTTTTTTTTGAGATGGAGTCTTGCTCTGTCACCCTGCCCAGGCTGGAGTGCAGTGGTGCGATCTTAGCTCACTGCAACCTCTGCCTCCGGGGTTCAAGCAATTCTCCTGCCTTAGCCTCCCAAGAAGCTGGGATTACAGGTGCGCACCACCAAGCCCGGCTACTTTTTGTATTTTTAGTAGAGACATGGTTTCACCACATTGGCCAGGCTGGTCTCCAACTCCTGACCTCACTCAGGTAATCCACCCTCCTTGGCCTCCCAAAGTGCTGCGATTATATGCATGAGCCATGGCACCTGGCCAGGAACTAGCATTTTCATAAGCACCATGATGGATGGAGATGTGGCGTCCACGGACCACATTTGGAGAGAAAGTACAGGATGCATGGAAAATACAACCCTCAGAATAGGCCCTGCTTCAGGTTTCTGCTCGACCTCATCATAAGCCATGTGACCCTGGGCAAGTCCCTTAAAATCTCTAATCCTGTGTCCTTATCTGAACACAAAGAAATTCTAAGAGTGGCGACCTCAAAGGGTTATAGAGTACGTATGCACGGTTTGACATGGAAATTCCTAAAATGGTAACCCAGTGGCTAACACACAAGAGCTCACTCAGGGTCGCCTTAGTACTGCTGGATGGAGGGGGCAGTTCTCCTCCGCAGCCTTGCTGTCTGGGGTCTGGACAGCAGAATTGGGCGTTTAGGCTTGTGCCCAAGTGGCAGATTCCACAGTGGTGCCTACCACATGGGGCAGTTCAAGACCGGAGCAGGACGAGGCCAACCCAGACCTGGAAAACAAGGCAGCCCAGGTGACTCTCTGCTCATCTCTGTCTCCCTGGGCCTTTACTTAGCAGTCATAAACCTCTCGGCCTGGCTCTGGCTGAGCTGTGGGGCATTAGAAAGTTGACAGAAGCCAGGTGTGTTGGGTCACGCTGTAATCCCAGCTACTCGGGAGGCTGAGGTGGGAGGATCACTTGAGCCCAGGAGCTTGAGGCTGCAGTGAGCCGTGATCACACCACTGCACTCCAGCCTGGGCAACAGAGTGAGACCCTGTCTCTATCTACTTGCTTTAACAGTGGATAGGCATTCCCCCGGGACCTGAGTATTAAAGGGGAGCAGGGCTACCCCTCCCCTCCAGGCCAACAGGGAGTGGCTGAGGTCCCCTCCAAAAGATCCCCAAGGGAAAGAAGGTCTCAGAGTGTGAGAGCTGGGCCTGGGAGACCTGCCTGCCCTTCCTCGAACTTACAGATTTCCCCTCTTCACATCTGCAGAGAAACTGGGCTTCACCGTCATTAAAGAAGACGGCAGTTTCCTTACAGAAGGAGCACCTACAATGTTGTCAAAATCCATAGACACACACAGACAAGCTCGCAGGGGAATCCCTTTCTCAAGCCCACACACACTTGTTCGCTCACACACGCTGGTACAAACCCACATTCACAGCCCAAAGAATCTGCACACTGAGTCTCCCTCCCTCCCACCGCCACTCCCAACGGACTTCTCAGAGAACGACTCTCCTCTCCACTCTTCCAGAGACCACATCCCACCCTGGCCTGCCTGGAGTTCCTGTTTCCAGGCCTAAGAAGCCCAAATACTAAACAGAACAACTGTCCTGCTCAACAGGCCTGCTCCCAGACGCAGCAAGCCTGGAATTAGGGAGGCAGAGATCCCACCACACTCTGGGGAATCCAGGGAGGAGGAGGAGCCGCAGGGTGGACCCCAAGAGCCTCTCTTGGTGGGAGGGGTGTCCTTGTAAAGGTGTTTCCTGGGTTTTCAGTGTTATGGCATGAGAAGGGCTTAGAAACCAGGTCACCCAGCCAGGTGCGGTGGCTCGCACTTGTAATCCCAGCACTTTGGGAGGCTGAGGTGGGTGGATCATCTGAGATCAGGAGTTCGAGGCCAGCCTGGGCAACATGGTAAAACCCCATTTCCACTAAAAATACAAAATAAGCCATGCATGGTGGCGCATGCCTGTAGTCCAGCTACTCAGGAGGCTGAAGCAGGAGAATTATTTGAACCCGGGAGGTGGAGGATGCAGTGAGCCGAAATAATGCCATTGCACTCCAGCCTGGGCAACAAGAGCAAAACTCTGTCTCAAAAAAAAAAAAAGAAAGAAAGAAAAGAAAACCCAGGTTACCCATCCTCTCGCAACAGAAATGAAGGAGCTGCAGCCAGAGGGGGACGTGGGTTACCCAAGGTCCCTCCTCGGCCCCTATCTGCACCACACAGGGAGCGAGGGTTTGAGCCTTCCATGGCAATGCAGAAAGAGAGACCCTCTCCTAATTCTCCCAGTGGCTCCTAATTCTCCAGGAGCCTCTCCAGCACCATCGCCGTCTGTCTCTCTCACATATACAAACGCACAGATACTACACTCAGAAACATACACAGTCCACCCAAGTTCACTCAAACTTGCAGAAGCACAAGCCTGGCAGAATGGCCACAGAATGCACAGCCCTCACGGTCCTACCTCCCAGGGCAGCCCACGCTTTATTAATGCCCTGAGCCTATGGTTCTCCTCAAATCGTACCTTCCCTCTTTCCTTTCCCCACATTTCAGAAATAAGGTAAATCATAGCATAGGAAGCACGGAATTTGAGATAAATATTAATTATCAAGATAAAGGAGCAGGCCCAGAGAGGTTCCATGCATTCCTCACGGTTTCCACAGTGAGATGGGGTAGATTTTGGGCTGGGACCCGGGAATTCTGGCCCCGCGATCCTTCCCTTCCTCGTGCTACAGACACTAACTCAGCATGCATGTCCCCTCGTTTGAAAGGGGCCCTGCCATGTGATGCCCTCTTTCTGCCTGATCCTCCCAGCACCCCCGTCTAGAACAAGTGTTACTGTTACCACCACCAACTCGCCCAGCGTCACGTGGTGAGGCAGTGACAGCTTTAGCATGAGAGCCTCGTCTTCTGAGTCAATGTTCTATGCTGGTGCCATAACCCCACCCACTGAGACCAAACCATCCTCATCAAACCCCGGGACCCACAGTCTGTGACAAAAACACAGGGTCAAAATATGTTAGGTCACCAAGGAGAGCTGAGAACAATGAGGATGTGGGCCATGTCATTTAGCAAAGAAACAGAGAACAATCTTAGGAGGTCCATCATCCATATCCATCTCAATGGCCAACTGTGACTCCAAAAGGCCTTCATATGCCCTCTTCTCCCTTTTCCAAAGTCATTTAAAATATATTTTTTAATCTAAAAGGGCTCTGCCAAAACAGCACATTTGTAAGTCACTCATCTGGCAGCCTGCCAGGAATGAGGAAGTCCCCTGAACAGACAAGTTTGTTCCCCAAAACAGATCGTTTACTCCTAAGAAAACTCTATGCCCGCTGTTAAAGTCTAACGGCTCCTCATGCACACATAATTCCAATGCGTTCAGTTATCTGGTTTTCTGTGCCACAGAAAACTCACGAAGGAGAAAGAGTGACGGAAGAAAGCTCCGAGGGGCAGATAGAACCTGCAGCAAGAAGTGACAGCAAACAGCGAAGGAGACAGAAATACTACAAAAGCAAACAACAATGACTCAAAAGTCACAGTATCTGGGGTTCATTACCGTGGGGGCCAACAGTTCCATGTAAGTCAGTAGCACCTGAAGGCATGGCATACACCATCTGTGCGGGTTCACCCAGAGTCCAGAATAACACTGTGTCACCAAGAAAAGGTGAAAGCATCTTCCACTATCTCTGTTTAAGGAGACAAAGAGCATTTAAGAACTTCACAAGTATTTGTGGGCCCTGAGTCATCGGGCCAGGCCCTGGGCCCAATGCAGGGGTAAGTGAACACGCCTGCGGGCCAGGAGCTCCTGGTGTCACTGCATAGAACATGGTAGAGAAGGAAGCTGGCTCTTACCTTCCTACAGACACAGCAGGGGAGATAGAAAATAAATGAGATGTGTTTTCCCTTCGCCTCCATGTGTCCCTTCCAGGGGACAAGCAGGACTTTGAGGTCGGGAAGTCTCGTTGTCTCTGTCACTAAGAAGAGGCCTCATTTTCAGAGGCCTTAAGAAGGATGGTCAAGAGCTGGAGATGCCCAGAGCCTGCCGAGTAGAGCAGCCGGCAGGTGGGAAAGGCCACTGTCCTATGGTCCAGATGCAAGGCACTGGCGGCTGCAGAACAGGGAGCCCCATGGCCATGAGGGATGAGTCTGAAGACAGGGGAAGGGGGTATCCCTCTGTGCAAATCCAGGGTCATTGGAGCTTACAGCCACTGGGGGCAAATGGGTCCACCCAGGGCAGAGGCCCCAGCAGATGCTGAAGGATCCACCAGGGAGCCCCCATGACACCAGGAGGAGGAGGTGCAAGAGCACAGATTAGCCTCGTTTATGAGTCCTGTGAGCCCAGTCTAAGGGTCCTGCAGGCCACAGACAGGAGCGGCTCGGTTCACTGCAGCTACATTTCCTGCTAGCCAGGCTAGGCAGGAGGAACTTGAAGGAATTCAAAAAATTAGGAAATGAAAACACCCCCTAGAGTATTGTGGAGCTAAATCCACACACGTAACCACTTCCACACATAAGAATAGCTCCGAAAGGGAAAAGATGGACAGGCTTCAAAGAGCTAAGGAATGCGCACTTCCAAGGCAGGGGAACCTGTTCCTGCAAGACCCAGAGGCAGGAAAGCCAGAGGCAAGTCACCCATTCAGGGAGGCCAGGGGTGCCAGGAAAGGCCACTGCAGATGTGGAAACCGAGGCAGGAGGTCCTGGCACCTAGGTTCTTCTGAGACAGAGTGAGGAGAGCCTTGGGGTATGAGTGCAATGAAAAGTTCATTCTGAGGACTTATCTGCTGGCTGCCGGCTGCCGGGCTGTTTGATTGCAAAATCCATTTCCAAATGGCCTGCTCGTTTGTGAGAAGCTACAGGGGACTGTATATCAGGAGACGCCACCCCCTGAAACGTTCCGCATCCCAGGCACCCAGCTTCCTCCGGCTGCAGCCGCTCCTGGTCCACGCAGACCCACCCTGCAGGCACCGACCTTCCCTGCCTTTCCCAAGCTCCCCGAAGATCATCTGATGAGCAGACACCTACCCCACACCCAGGCCCTGGCCTGCCGGAAGCCCAAGATCAGGGAAAGAAGGGTCCTTGCTCATGAGAATGAGCAGATAACAACTCACTGCATTCTTCCCCAGCATCTGCTTAGAATGAAAGGTAGAAGCCCACAGTCCCACCACGGAGGCCTCGTCCTGCACCCCAAGCCTGATGATCTGCCCATTCAATTCTTCGAGGAGAGAGAGGGCGAAGGGAGAGAAAGCCCCAGCCCCTCCCCCATTTTAAACACCTAGCAGGTTATCCCAGGCCCAACAGGACCCACGGCTGAGCCGGGGGCCACTGGATACCCTGCTCCAGTTAAAATACATCTCTCTGCAGCATTCAGAAAATAGCTATCTACAGTATTGCTTTCAGCTATAATGGAAAACTGATGGCTTTTATCTCCCCAACTTTATGACTATTGATGGGATAGAGGCTGAGGTTTGATGACCATTTAATAGCCGACCCCGCGCAGTTAGAGGAGCATCAGAAAGCAATGAAAGCGCCAACATGATTGTCTGGCAGAGAATCCTCCGCTGAGGTCCAGGAAGCAAAACAACCACCCTCCCCAGGCTCCGACAAAAGAAAAAAATCAAAGCCATCATCATTTCTGTTTCTCCCCCCTCCTTTCTGCCACTGACCTCTGGGAGGTGGATCCGCAGAGGAGGGAGGGCGGGCAACCAGAGTGACGCAGGCCTGAGTCCTCATGGAGAAAGGGGAAAGGGGACTGTGCTTTCTGCACTGGGGGCCGCCACCGATGGGCTCCCCAACACCCCAACCCCTTCCTGCAAAGCCAGCTGCATGCAGTGGGCCAGCCTGGCTTCTGGAAGGAGTGGAGGGGCTCGGGGCAGTCTCTTGGGCTCCCTGGGAAACAGCTGGAAGAAAAGGGAAGGAAGCAGAGGCAGTTTCCCTTTTGCCAAGATTGGGTTAGCCTGAAATCTAGCTGGTGTTACGACCTTCTACCCGCAGCTAGAAGCCAGAAGCCACTGCCAGGGCTCCGCACATATCCAAGCACCCAGCCTTCCTTGTCACTCTGCCCCTGCTGCCTTCCTAGGGTCTACCCAACAGCCAGACCTTCCTCCCGCTGGAACCAGACCAGGTCTGCAGGCCAGCAGAGGCACTGGGAAACATCACATTTTTGAACTTTGCAGCATTCCAACTACCTTCACAGCGGTTCTCCTTTTTTCTGCAACAGCCTAGTGAGGTGTTCTGAACAGATTTGATTCTGTCCATTCTTTTCAATAAGGAAACTAAGGGTTAAAGGTGGGATATCTCCCAAGACTGGGGCCCAGGTTTCTGACTCACTCTCTAGTTCGCCCTATGCATTGGAAGCTGCCTTGAAGAACAGGGCACCTGCCCAGGGAGGCCAGACCTGACCTTTTGTCTGGGTCCTGTCACTCCTTAGCTGGGTGACATTGGGCAAATAACTTTACCTCTCTGGACTTCAGCTTCTTTCGTCTATCAGATGAAATTCTGCTGATGATCTTTTATATCTCCTCTGTTGCAAGGTGTGAAAGGGAAATATCTTGGCCCCCAAAATCATGAAGATCAAGGGAAAATTCAAGCTGGGAATTGCTCAGGGCAAACCTGCCTCCCATTCTATTCAGAGTCATCCCTCTGCTCACTGAGAACAGAAGCTCCAAAGAATGCAACCTTTTGTCTCTCACCTTTTGGAAGCCCCCTCCCCGCTTCCACCGCCTTTCCGGACCAAACCAGTGTTCATCTTACATATACTGATTGATGTCTCACGTCTCCCTAAAATGTATAAAACCAAGCTGTGCTCTGACCACCTTGGGGACATGTAGTCAGGACCTCCTAAGGCTGTGTCATGGGCTCAGGTCCTCAGCCTTGGCAAAATAAACTTTCTAAATTGACTGAGACCTGTCTCAAATTTTCAGGGTTCACAAAGGTGAAGTCTCAAATCCTGTGGAGTCCATCAACCATGTTTTCAGGCACAATGATGTCTTCCAAGGCCCCACAGTCACTGCCTTTCTAAACAGCACACATCTATCCCATCGTGAATGTGTAGAAAGATGTGGAAACCAAGGCCCCCCATCCACCCCTGCCAGGCCCCTTGCTATGCACCATAATACCAGCAACCACCTCTATACCAGTTCTCCTTCAAAAGCACACACAGGGGATGACGCAGAGTGCTCGGGCCAGTAGGCAAGGCGGTCCAGGGCACAGAGAGCCGCTGTGTGGAGACCCACCCTCCCCCACCCACTGCTGGTGCTGAGTCTGGTCTCTCTGAGGATCCCCTACTGGCCCAACCTCCTTAAAGGCGAGCTTTCATAAGCCCAAATGAAAGCAACAAGAATATGGCTGGGTGTTCATTACTGTGTTGTTTTCGTTTTTCTTGAGACAGAGTCTGTACTCTGTCACCCAGGCTGGAGTGTCATGGCATGATCACAGCTCACTGCAGCCTTGCCTGACCTCCAGGGCTCAAGCAGTCCTCCCATCTCAGCCTCCCGAGTAGCCAGGACTACAGGCCCATGCCACCACACCCAGCTAATTAAAAAAAAAAAAAAAAGATTGTAACTATGTTACCCAGGGCTGCTCTTGAACTCCTGCCTCAGTCTTCAAAGTGCTTGGACTCCAGGTGTGTAAGCTAAAGCACCTAGCCACAGTCTTGTTGCTTTTAAGAAACTGAAACTGCCCAGAAACACTCCCCACGTGCTGGGAAGACCACTGGTTCACTCGGGCTCCCTCTCCTCCCTTCACCTTGGGAAGTCCCACGTCGAGGATCCAAGAGCTGTCTGAGGGTCTTACTGCCTGCGCATCCCCTTCCCCTGGGAAGCCTAGCACATGGCTGTTTCCTACCATCTGGCAGGCTCGGGTCCAGACATGCATTTCTTAAATGAGAGTAGATGGACAAGTGTGCAAAGCCAAGCTGTTCAAGCATCCACAGGGACCCACGCCCATCAGGAAAAACCAGACTCTCATAAAAAGCCAGTGGGAAAATGTTAACAATGTATTTAGAGAGAAAAAAATAGCCTAAAAACAACACACACTGTGTGACATTATTTTTGTTCAAACATGTATATGCACCTAAAAAAAATAGCTGAAAGTGTATATTCTCCAAAATGCTAGCCATGGCTTATTTTGGGGTGTTAGGAATGAAGATAATTTCTAGTTTCTTTAGTTATACCTTTCTGTCTTGTCTGATTGTTTTTTTTTAAGTTTTTAGAGACAGGGTCTCACTCTGGTGCCATGCTAGAATGCAGTGGCAAGATCATAGCTCACAGCAGCCTCGAACTCCTGGGCCCAAGCGATCCTTCCATGTTGACCCCTAGAGTAGCTAGGACTAGAGGCAGGCACCACCGTATCTGGCTAATTTTTTCCTTCGTATTTTTAATAGAGACAGTGTTTCACTATGTTGCTCTGGCTGGTCTCAATCTCCTGGCCTCAAGCAATCCTCCTGCCAAAGTGCTGGCATTACGGGCATGAGCCACTGTGCTCTGTCCTGAAATTATTTTTATAATGAGCACATAGGGCTTTTATAATCAACGAAAGCAGTAAAGTGAATTTCATTTTGAGAATTAGGGGGAAAAAGTAAGAGAAAAGAGGGAAAGGAAAAGATGAGGGGAGAGGAGGGGAGGGGAAGGGAGCGGAGGGGAAGGGAGCGGAGGGGAGGGGAGCGGAGGGGAGACCTCCAAGAGCACATCATCTATTCCTTTAACCTGTCCCAAGAGACAGCTGGTCCGAGTTACACATGCTCAGAAGGGACCTAAAAGAGTCCCCTTCCCCAACACTCCTCTGATGCTGGCAAGGGGGCCTGCAGCCTCTGCCCCTCTGAGGTGGAGAACTCATTACCTAACAAAGCAACTCACCCTAATTTCCAACACGATCACAGAGTTAGTTCAAGACCAGCTTGGCCAACATGGCGAAACCCCATCTCTACTAAAAATACAAAAATTAATGGGGCATGGTAGCACGTGCCTATAGTCCCAGCTACTTGGGAGGCTGAGGCCGGAGAATCGCTTGAACCTGGGAGGTGGAGGTTGCAGTCAGCCAAGATTGCGCCATTGCACTCCAGCCTGGATGACAGAGTGAGACTCTGTCTCAAAAAAAAAAAAAAAAACAAAAAAAAACAAAACACAAACAAACAAACAAACAAAAAACAGTTAGTTATTGGCAGGAGTGGAGTGGTGTGAGGATTTAGTGTAACTCCTAATCTAGGACCCTTTCCACCTGACTCTACTTCATGCTGTTATCAAACAGCACCTTTAGAGAACCCTGAGCCGGCTGGAATTGAGGACTGGTAGGTGCGGGGCCTGGGAGGAACAGGGGAGCCCCTACCTGTTCAGTGTCTCCCAGGATGTCCCAAATCTCCAACCTTACACGCACAGACTCTCCTCCCTCAGCCAGCACCTTCTGCCCTGAGCAGGACAGTCCCGCCATCCCGGAGGCTCAGTCCTGCCTCCCACTTCCATCCTCTTCTCCCAGAAGCCTCCGCCCAGGACAGCCTCCCTCCGTCTGGTGCCTGCCACAGGACCCTGTCTCCACACCGCTCTCCCTGGCTCTCCCAGCCCCATGGCTTCCCTTCTCAGAATGCCTGCAGTGAGCAGTTTAATCCTTACAACACCTAATTAAACAGGGCCTCCTCTGTAGTTAACAGCAGTTCACACGGGTGAGCCCTGTCTCCCCAAATGAGCTTAAACACTTTTTGAAGGAATGATGTTTACCATGTGCCTGTGTGCCAGGCACGATGCTCGCTGCTTTTCATGCATTATTTCCCTTAATCCCATAATCTCCATCCCAAGCCCCTGCCTCTCTCCCAAACTCCCAGATACACAAACACTTTTTGGATTTGACATTTCCTCTTGCATGTTCTGAAGGCTTTCAAATAAGTCTGAAACCCAAACATTGTCCCTCTGTGCCAGACAAGGACCACCAGCTCCCCCTCCTCCCCCTCCCCCTTTTTAGCCCCCTCCCCCTGTTCCTCCTCCTCCCCATCCCCTTTTCTCAGGTGACAACCTCACCAGCCAGTTGGCCACCAGGCCACAGACCTTAGCACCATCCCAAACTCCCCCCTTCGCTGTCTGCATCCAGTGAGGCCCTGGGAGCTGACCTCTGAAGGTCTCTGACCACCTGCCCTCTGCCTTGGTCCTATCTCAGACTCCATCACATTTCAGCTTCCTAAAGGGACTCTGTCTCCAGCCTTGCTCTCCTCTAACTCACCTGCACACAGCAGTCAAAGGGATCTTTCTAAAACACCAACTGAATCATGTTTATCTCTTGCTTAAAATACTTCATGGCTCCCCACTGTCTTTTGGGGAAAATCAGACTTCCTGGCCCAACGTCCAGGGCTTTGTGAGCTGGGTCCCTCTTTCCTCTGGGGTACCTCTAGTTTTACACACATGTGCCCTCTGCAAGGAGCACAGAGAAGGCCCTTCTCCTAGTTCAGGCCTACTCCCCCTTCAAACTCAGCTTAGAGGCCACCTCCAAGAGGCCTTCGCAACAGCCCCACCAAGCCTGTAGGGACCGGCCCCACATGTCACAGCCAGGGCGAGCCTGTGGGTGCCTTAGGGAAGGTCTGCGGTTCACTCAAGCATCCCAGGTGCAAGGCTCCCAGACACAGAGCTCCACAAAAGGCTTCCTGAATGGACGCCAGAGCTTCCACTGAGGTGCTACTGACCTGATTTCTGACAAGGAAAATGGGAGTTCCATGCTTTGAAGAATATGCCCAGCTCCTGCAGCTGCTAAGCGAGCATCTGTCTGACCCCAGCTCCTCAGGATTCTTCTCCTGGTCCTAGAGATCAGAGCGCACCTGCATGGACAGAGGGGCCACGTGCTCCAGAGAACTCCTTCTGAACTGAGAGAATGTGTCTTGGGCCAGGGAGACTGGGGACAGTGATCTCCAAACTTCCCTCTCCCTCTATATGAGGAGCAAATAGCTCACTGCTTCTTTGCTCGTAAGTCAATGTCCTCATTCTGCTCTGAACAGGAGAGTGCCAGTAGTGATCTGATGTGCCCACTCACCTCCAAGACCCCTTCCCTGACACTCCTCTAATGCTGGCAAGAGGACCAGCCTCTGCACCTCTGAGGATGGGGGACTCACTACCTAACAAAGAAGCTCACCCTAATTTCCATCAAGATCAGAGAGTTAGTTATCGGCAGGGGTAGTGTGAGGACGTTGGGCCAGGGGTAGTGTGTAACTCCTAATCCAGGACCCCTTCCACCTGACTTGACTTTGTCCTCCTATGAAGTAACACATTTAGAGAACCCTAAGATAACAGGGCTACCTGCATGAGGCCTCTGAGTCTTCCAAGAGAGACCCCGAAAGGGCCCTGAAGCTGAGAGCTGGTTCCAGGACACCCAGGTGCCACAAGCCACTTCACAAGAAAGGGGGCAGGGCTACCTCCCTCTGGGGATGCCCACGTGGAAGGTAGAGCACATCCCAAGGCTGCCACAGGAAAGGCCACATCCTCAAAACACCCTGGGCAGGACTTCCACTGCAGGAGCCAAGGGCACCTCTCAAACAGTCCCTGCTCTGTTCCAATGCCTCCTCGAGGACGACGACCGAAAGCTGAAAAGCAAGGCTCCTCTGGGCAGCCCGAGAGCTGGCTTCTCTAAGGGGCTGGGCCATCCAGGTTGCTCACAAAAGTACACTGGTGTGGAGAAGAATCTCTTCCCACACCTGAAGGACTCTTTTAGCCACAGCAGGAGAAGCTGAGTTGGTGGCAGCCATACCACGGCCCCTCCGAGCCCAGGGAGGACATGGTGGGTGGGATATCCTAGGGTCCTAAGCACAGTGCAGTGGACAGAGTCAGCATCAAAGACCAACAGCGGTGTACTCCCCACACTAGAGGATGTCCCAAGGCTGAGACTTGCCCAGTGCAATGGCGGAGCGGCTGGGATTGGCTCCTCTGCAATGGCAGGGTCACCCTCACTCTCCCACCTTCCTCCACCTCACCCCGCACTTCCCAAAGCCAAACCACTATTGAGCTCTCCTCAGCCATCAAAGCCAAACCGCTATTGAGCTCTCCTCAGCCATGTCTCCACCCAAGGGGCAGACACCTTCCCTTTCCACTAACGTCTTCCCCAGGAAGTTCTAACCAACCAACTGACCAACATTTCTCCAGCCCCGATCAGGTTTCTGTAATCACCAATCCATCAAAACTTCTGTGTAAGAGTCACCAAGGCCCTCCACGTCCCCAAATCCACTGGTGACCCAGGTGTCCTCATCCTTCCAGACCTCTCTACAGCACACGGCACAGCTACCCATTCCCTCTTTTTCAGAACATGTTCTTCTGACCCCTAGGACACCGTAATAACAGCACCCAGCACTACTGGGCACTGACAGGGTGCCAGGCAGGTTCCCAGCGCCTCCTCTCCAGCCGGACTCTCCCTAGGAGAATCCTACCCATTCCCCTAGCTTTAATTGCCATAAATATGCTAATGACCCCAGAATTTACAATCCCAGTCAAGCGCCAGATATGAATGTCTCAAAGGCATCTCGAAATTAACATGCCCAAAATGGAACTCCTGATTTATCTCCCCCTAGGCCTTCACCATTTCAGAAAGTGGCACCATCACCACCGAGCTGCTCAAGCCAGAAGCCCGTGAGTCATTCTCGAGCTCCTCCATCACCCTCAGGCCAGGTGTATCATTTCTAACTCTGAAATATCTCCAATTTATCCACTTATCTCTCTCCACCTGGCCACCACCCTGGGCTGAGTGGCCATCATCTCTGATCCAGTGATGCTAAAATAACCTCTTCCCTCGCCTCTCTGCAGTCGTCCTTGCCTCCTCCCTTAATTCTCCACCCAGCAGCCAGAGTCATCTTTCTTACCACAATTTTCACAATGCACTGCTTGGCTTCTGAAGCTCCTTTCCAACTGTACTCAGAAGTCCAAACTCCTTGCTGTGGCCTGTGGGGCCCTGAGTGATCTGGCCCCCGCCTGCCTCCCAACCTCAACCTGTGCCTCTGTCTCCGAGCCCCACTGCCCAGCCACACCTTCCCCCCTTTCCCTCCTGCAAACTTCTGCACATGCTATGCCCTCTGCACGTGATGCTCTTTCTCCCCTTGATCTGACACCAGGCATCCCATTCCTCAGGTCTCAGTTTAAATGTCGTCTTGCAGATAAACTTTTCCTGGCCAAGCAGATTCCCCCTCTCTGCCCCTGTTATTCTCTCTTTCTGCATCCTGCTCATGTCAGCAGCATTATCTAGATGCTTGTCTGTCTGCTTGCTCACCATCTGCCTCTCCATCAGACTGTCAGCTCCAAGTGGGCAGAGACCACCAACACTGTGTTCTCCAGGGGGCAATGTCTAGTATGGTGCCTGGCACAGAGTAGGCACACAACAAATAGTTGTTAAAGAAATAAGCTGGCCAAGCGCAATGGCTCACGCCTGTAATCCCAGCACTTTGGGAGGCTGAAGCAGGTGGATCACGAGGTCAGGAGTTCGAGACCAGCCTGGCCAATATGGTGAAAGCCTGTCTCTACTACAAATACAAAAATTAGCTGGGTGTGGTGGTGCGCACCTGTAGTCCCAGCTACTCGGAAGGCTGAGGCAGGAGAATCGCTTGAACCTGGGAGGCGAAGGTTGCAGTGAGCCAAGATCACGCCACTGCACTCCAGCCCGGGTGACAGTACAAGACTCCATCTCAAAAAAAAAAGCAAAAAAAGAAAGAAAGAAGCCAATGAGGTAGTAATATAAAATGAGAATATTAAAAAACAGAGGCCTGATTGGGAAGAAAAATAGTAAAGGAAAGTCACGTGATGTCATAGGAAGGATACAGACAAGTTCTAGAGAGTGTCTGGAAAAGCAGGGGCCAGGGGAGATACAGGATGGGAGCCAAACAGGCTTGATGGAGGGGAAGTCTAGATATTATGAACGTAGTGTTTGTGTCTCCCCAAAATTCATATGTTAAACCCCTAATCTACAGTGTGATGGTATTTGGAGATGGGGCCTTTGGGAGGTGATTAGGGTTAGATGAGGTCACTGGGGTGGGGCCCTCATGATGGGATTAGTGGCCTTATAAGAAGAGGAACAGACACCAGATTGATCTCTCTCTCTTTCTCTCCTCTGCTTCTGCGTGCACACATCAATAAAGACCGTAAGAGGACATAACCAGGAAAAAAAGGCCCTCACCACGGGCCCTTTATAGATGAAGGTGCCATCAAAACCCAGCCAGGATCTCAGATCTCCAGCCTCCAGAAATGTGAGAAGTAAAGGTTTGCTGTTGAAGCCACCCAGTCTATGGTATTCCATTACAGCAGCCTGTACTGACTAAGACACCAGGCAAGGAGACAGTCCATGCCAGTGAGTGAAAGCAGAAACACTCAGGGAGCCAGTGTGAACAATGCAAGACCAGGGTGGCTGAGTGTGTCTGCCCCTGTGTGAACAAACACACGCCCAGTTGTAGGTGAGGCCTCTGGTATGAACAAACAATGCTGGCTTGCATTCAGATACTCCCTGCATAAGTGACACGTCATGAATGGGTCACTCCTCCCCAGCCACTCAGAGATGCCTGGGTCCTCAAGCAAAACTCAAGTGGGAGCCTTAGCCAAACAGGATCCGCATCTCATCCACCTGGGGTGTGAGCCTCTGGAGCCCAGATGCCTTGAGAGAACCCTGTAAAGTTAAGGTCAAGGCTCTGTGCAGCCCTGCCAAGTGGTAGCAGCCACAGCAGGGCGATGCATGAACCCTCTCTTGTAAACTAGAGCTCTTGTTTGGAGCTTCTCTCTGTGTTTATTTCCCCAGAGGCTTTAGTAAAGTAATATCCAGCATTCCAGCCTTGTCTCAACATGTTGCCAGAAATTCCAGGAAGGGTCACTCGGGGACCCTTGGCCCAGAGTTAAAGAGTGAGCAGAGCCCCTACTGAGACCAGCAATAGCAGCCACATGGGATCCCCAAAGGGAAGCTGGATCTCAGGGTCTCAGCTCCTTGCAGTTAGATTCTTCAGGAAGGGGGTGGCCTTTTTCCCCCACACTCCTCTGCACAGCTTTGCTCTGGGGTTGGATGTGGCTGTTGGACTCTGGACACTGCTCAAGGCCAAGTGGGACCCTGGGTGAGATTTTACTTCTCTGTGACTCATCTCCCCTAAGAAAGGGCTGCTCTGCAATGCCAGCAGGGTGACCCAGGGAAGACCTAGTATAATTGGGATTTCAAGAGAACCTGAGTAAAAAGCTATCATCTACACAATTGTAGCTGCAATGGTAGTGGGGCTCCTCTCCCACAGCAGACACAATCGACACAGAGTCCCCTCCTTAGGCTCTAAGTGCCACAAAGACAAGGGCCTCTACCTACTTCATTAACTCTCCCAATCAAACATAATGCCTGGCCCAAAGTGGATGATCAATAAAGAGTAGTGAAAATAATAAAGAAATGGTCACAGGACCCCCCCACTCTTCCTGCTGTAGGTAATCTGCTGGCCCCAGGGAGGACTGGCTGGGTTCTGTGGAGCATCCATGCTGCCCCTCCTATGCCTGTGGCAGGCATCACTAATCAATCACAGCCCACTTTGCTACTGAGCCAGGAGCCAGACTCAAAATCCTTCTTTAGGGAGCCAATCCAAGTTGGTCATCTAGAGAAGGAAGAGGTTCCTATGCTTTGGGAGATCAAGGAACCCTTAGAGAATCTAATGAATGCAACAAACTTCTTTCTAGAAAATACACACAAAACCTTCTGTATAATTTCAAGATATTCAAGGACCTCTCCTTTAAAGGGAGGGAAGGCTTGGAAGCATCAGTCCACCTACCCCTGCACAAGTAATCATTTGCTGCCATTTAGACACGATCTGCTAAAAGCATCAGCCAACAGATCCTATGGGAAGCCATTAAGCTGAGGGACAGCCCCAAGGAGCCAAGAATCAAAGCCAGACCTGTTCGTCCACACTGCCTGAAGATACTGAACACCCCCTACGCTGGGCAAGAAGGAGAGTGTGTGGAAGGGACTCCTTCCCACCCGCTGAGGACAGCCTTGAGGGAGGTGAGCCCAACTTCCTCTGCTTCCCAACAAGCCTCTCTGACAAGGGCAGTGTCCATTTCAGGAAAGGGCCCAGGTTGCCAGGGTAGCTCCAGGCTGGAATCTATTTATACACATCCTCAGCACCCAGAGGTGAAATTACAGCCCAGGAGATGGCACTGAGCCAGTAAGGAGTTATTTATGTTCTCTTGGCAGACTAAGAGGAACAGGGCATTTCAGAGGACCGCTTCCAAATGAGGCCTGGTAGGGACACAGTTTAGAAAACAACAGCATCATCCTCCCACGACCCCCCAACCACCACACACACACACACACACACACACACACACACACACACACACACACACAA